>NW_026068025.1:3457653-3473056 GCF_014885135.2 Alexandromys fortis | reverse complement strand
TTTTTTTAAATATTTATTTATTTATTTATTAAGCATACAATGTTCTGCTGGCAAGGAAGATACCAGGTCTCATTATAGATGGTTGTGAGCCACCATGTGGTTGCTGGGAATTGAACTCAGGACCTCTGGAAGAGCAGCCAGTGCTCTTACCCTCTGAGCCATCTCTCCAGCCCAGTGGCTGAATTTTTAATCATAATGTAGTGATCTTAAAATCAAAATTTAATGTTAAATTACTCTGACATTAAGGCCTTTGTAGTTTGATTCAGGATGGCTATACCAAGTGGGATCATTTTTTTATATTTTACATAAAGGCTTTATTTTGTTAACCCATCTAATGTATGCATTCAATATTTTATTTCTACAAGCTGTATATCTCTACTTTGGGGTTGTTTATAAATACTGTGTAGTAAGTGTCTGGGACACTCTTAGATATATTTTAAATGTTTGCATTTAAGTTACATCTGTATGGAAAAACACGACAATTTTTTAAAAGATTTATTTGTTTGTTTATTTATTTATTTATTATGCAGTGTTATGGCTGCATGTATGCCTGCACACCAGAAGATGGCACCAAATCTTATTATAGATGGGTGTGAGCCACCATGTGGGTATTGGGAATTGAACTAAGGACCTCTGGAAGATCAACCAGTGCTCTTAACCACTGAACTATATCCTTAGTCCCATAACAGATGTTTTGAATCCACCTTCACAGATGAATCTATAGATTAAAAAAGAGCTGTAGTGTCAGTTTATATGTAAGTACCTTCAGTTCCTCAGGACAGTTCTGTTCGTAATTTCTAGTACTTGAAGGGTTAAGGCAGCAGGACTTTTCACAAGGTTGAGGCCATTGTGAATTACTTAGTGAGTTCTACCCCAGCTTGATCTACAGAGCGAGACCTTGTGCCAAAATAAATAAGCAAAAACCACACCATTATCACCAGTAAAAAACAAGCAGTTAAGTACTAGGGAATTCTGCTTGGATTAGGAGTGTGTTTACTTTGGCTGCTATGCCTTCATTTGATTCTGTTAATTGTTTTTGAAGTGAGAATGGTACAAACTTATTGTAGGCATGCTCCTTTTTAAATTATGCTTTTATCATCTGCAGAAAAAGGTTTTTTTTTAAGACTTATTTATTATGTATACAGTATTCTGTCTGCATGGATGTCTGCACACCAGAAGGGGGCACCAGATCTCATTACAGATGATTGTGAGCCACCATGTGATTGCTGGGAATTGAACTCAGGACCTTTAGGAAGACCAGCCAGTGCTCACAACCTCCGAGCCATCCCTCCAGCCCCCCAGAAAAAGGTTTTAAAAGTACTTTGTAGAGTCAATTTTACCAGGCTGTGGTGGCACACACCTTTAATCCCAGCACTCAGGAGGCAGACGCAGGTGTGAATCTCTGTGAGTTTAAGGCCAGCCTGGTCTATAGAGTGCGTTCCAGGACAGCCAGGGCTACACAGAGAAAGCCTGCCTCAAAAACAAACAACAACAAAAAGAATCATTTTCCACTGATGTTTAACCAGATTTACCTCTGATTCGCTTATAATTTCTAGTAAAGAAGCTTGGGTGTGTCGAGTTAGAAATTGTAATGCAAGTTTAATAAAATCTATCCAATCAGAATAGGTTTCTGCTTCTGTGCAACTAAAATATTTTGTTTTGTGTTTATTTTGTTACTTTATTTGTTTTGGTTTTTTTTGGCTTCTGTATATATTCTGATTGAAGTTGATATGGTTAGGACCATCTAAATTATCTACCATTTTTTTTAACAGATTTTTCTATTTAGTTATAAATTATTTGAAATGTTAAACTATCCAGACTTTGAATTTTTAATATAATATTATGTTAAATCCTCTAGGAAAGAAGAAATAAATTGTTTATGTTCTTACACTGGTCAGTCCTTTTGTTTCAGCCCCAAAGTATTGGGGTTATAGGCATGTAGTACCATGATCAGTATGAGTAGCATCATTTTGATGGGTATCCCACAGGCGTCAGAAGTTCAGTAGCCTTCTAGTTCAAAGTCCCTCTTAATTTGCCTTGGTTGGGCAGTTAAGTGTGATTCTTTGGAGCCCCAATTTTCTCATTTGAAAAAATCCATTAATTTCTTTGGTTGTGAGAGTTAAGTGAGACAATTTGTTATATTGAATTTCCCAGTGAGAAATCCTGGTACTTAGAAATCATTAAACGAAAAACCGAATAATAGCGTGAGACTGATTCTGGCTAATGTACAAAAGGGAGCTGGCCCTGAACAGAAATCCCCCCAGCTTATATGGACTCATGGCCCCAACTCACACTTTGAGCAGTTATCCATTGTTCTACAGAGACAGAATTCCAAGGTTTGGTTGTTTGGTCAGATGGGGAGATTTACAGTGTAAAGTATTGTCATCGTTACCTGAGACAGATCAGCCTGCTTTTCCTAGGCAGCTGGGGTCCTCTTTCCTGCAGGCAGAATTCTGCTGGGCCTGATTAGAGGCACAGGGATGAATTAGCATTTTCTTCCCCCCCCCCCCCCCCCCAAACTGCTTGGCAGATGCAGTATTCCATTGTTAAACTTTACGTTTGTGGACTTAATGTTTTCTGAGCAAGTTTATTGATAACCCCTTTATAATTTTAATACTTCCACTTCCTCCAAATTCATAGAAACCATAGTGTTTAACAGTTGAATATTAGTTGATATATAATTATTGTTTCACATTTCTAAAAGTACCTTAATCTGTAAAAGAATTGTTTGTGCCTGTGATAAGTCTTTATTTAAACCAAGTGGTGGTGGTGCATGGCTTTAATTCCAGCGCTTGCAGACAGAGGCAGGTGAATTTTTGTGATTTTTGAGGCTGGCTTGGTCTTCAGAGTGAGTTCCAGGACAACCAGGGCTACACAGAGAAACCCTGTCTTGAAAAAACAAAAAAGAAAAAGTTTTTATTTGAAAGCAGTTATGGACTTGAGTGGGAACTGCAAAGTGACCCACTATTAACATAGTATCGTATGGACAATAGCTTAGGTATTTAAAAGAAGACAAATTGCTATTTTGAATGGTAATATTATCCTAGAAAATGTAAAAGGAGCCTGGGAGATGGTCCAAAGATAAAAGTACCTCCCTCCCAAACTGGGTGACCGATCTATGGTTTGATTCCCAGAACCTGCCCAGAATCCCGTGGGAGGTAAAGATTGGAATCATCTGGGAGCCTACAAGCCAGCTAGCCTCTAGTGTGCAGCATGGCAGAGAGAGTCCTTGCCTTGACAAGGTTGAAGGCGAGGACTTCTGGAAGATGTTCTGTGACCTCCATATGCATTCTGTAACATGTATATACCGGTACACAATATCATAAATATAAACATATGAACAATTATATTAAATAACATTTTTAAAAGTATAAAAACTAACAGAGAATTATTTGAACCAAAAGGAAAGTTTTCTTAGAAAAAGTTATTTTATAGAAAACCTATATCTTTTCTGTGTATCTCAAGTATTTAGTTGCACATATACATCTGTATATGTGACAGATGATTTTCCCGGCAAGTGAACGTATAAGACCTAGGAATAGTTTTAATAAATGTGACAAATTATTTTTAATTCAGCAATAGTTCTCCTGTCCTTTATTCTTAAGTTAAATGTAATCCAAAAGAAAATTCTAATGTCATTTTGCATACTTGCTATGCAAAATGATTTTAAATCTAAATTTGTCTTGATAAACTGAATGTGGTGGTACATATTTGTAATCCTCCCATGACTTGGGAGGCCATGTCAAGAAAATTTTGAGTTTGAGCCCATCCAGGCCTACATATTAAAAGCCTGTTTTAAAACATCAATACCAACAAAAAAGGTGAAAGGATAAATGGATAAGATTAGGAAATGAGGGCTGGGCGGTGGTGGTGCTTGCCCTTAATCCCAGCATAGTCAGGCCTGGACTACAAGAGCTAGTTCCAGGACAGGCTCCAAAGCTACAGAGAAACCCTTGTCTGGATTAAGGCCATGCACCACCACCGCCCAGCTCTATGTTCAGTTTTTTTTTAACTGGTGAAGGGTTTTAGATAAACTTTATCTGCCTTTGTTTGAAAATACTTCTTCTGTTTCTGATGTTTACTTTTTTTAAAAAAAAATTAGACAGTTAGCATCAACAAGCTTATTGAAATTCTCAGAGAACTGACCTGTAATTCAGGTCAGATTTTAATTCAGATTCCCTTGATAGTTCATTGTTTGTCTGTTGTAGTTTTTTTTTTTTTAAATATTTATTTATTTATTGTGTATACAGTGTTCAGCCTCCTTGTATGCCTACAGGCCAGAAGAGGGCACCAGACCCCATTACAGATGGTTGTGAGCCACCATGTGGTTGCTGGGAATTGAACTCAGGACCTTTGGAAGAGCAGGCAATGTTCTTAACCTCTGAGCCATCTCTCCAGCCCATGTCTGTTGTAGTTTTATTGCATGTCAAAGCACTTGATTTTCTTTAAGACTTTTTGTTCTTTAAAGGTAAAAATTGTCATTGAATTTCTGAGGGTTTAAAATCTAAGGGAAGCATAGAAAATATAGATTTAGTAGGATTCTATAACTTCTCTGTGGGTGGATTTGTCCACAGCAATTTTAGACCCTGTTATTAGCATATAGATGGATCTGCCCTTGGATGGTGTGGGCTTGGCCCTTTCACACTTACTATTTTAATTTGGGGTACTTCCCTTATTGTGATAACTTTAACTTTCATAGGAAAATCAGTCGCCTATATGCCTTATGCTGAGGTCAAACGTGCTCTAGAACAGGAAGCACAGATGCACAGTACCGCAGCAAGGTCAGCCTCACCGTGTAGGCTCTCTCCAAGAGAAGTCAGTAAAGCCGCTTCACAGCCTGATATGAGTGCAGCCCGCTATAGTGTCCCTCCAGGTAAATATTACCTTTCTGCTCAGTGGCTGCTGGCCACCTACCCACAGGTGTTCTACATAGTGCTTTAATGTCATGAATGACCTGCCCTTCCAGGACATGTCTTTGCTCTCTTGGAATGACTTTTTGTTTTTCTGCATTCCATTATCCGTTTAACTCGGAGTCACTGGGCCACCGAGAAAACTGTTGACATTCTGTACTGTGAGTGGCTTTTCTCTTAACAGTACAACTACTTCGTAAAAATCCTTGAGACATCCTCCCCCTCAGAAATTCAAGTGTACTGTGAAAGTCAGAATCAGTAGATAGTTCTCCAAATTATGCAGCTACACAGAGGATGTGTATGTACTGGGTTGTCAGCCAGGTCTCCTACTGTGTGAAGCAGCAGGTATTTCTTGGAAGCTTCCTCGTTCTCATTTCCATTAAAGTTTCAGATGGCGATGAAGAAGGACAAAGTCACTCATGATGAATAGCGTAGTTGCTGAAGTCAGCGTTGAATGCTGTGTGTTTGAAAGAAATTGAATACATTTGCCTCACAAATACCATTTGAGATTTGAGTATACTCATTGACAGAATTTTAAAAAGTGAAAATACTTGTGTTTAACTTTATCTGACATTTAGAATTTAATGTGCAATCTAAAGATTCGGGAATCCTTACTGAGAACAGTAGCCTGTGCATACTAGAAATTGACCATTTTAAAATGATTTTTCCCCCTTAAAAAGTCCTCCAACCTGCTCCACATCAAGTGATAACTAATCTTCCTGAAGGGGTTCGACTTCCAACAACGCGACCAACCAGACCACCACCTCCTCTCATCCCATCTTCTAAAACTACAGCAGCATCAGAAAAACCATCCTTTATAATGGGAGGGTCCATCTCACAGGTAAACTGGTTTTTCTTTATAGCAGATTTCTGTTGAATGTTGCTTCTGCTAGCCCCTTACCTCCTTTCATTTACTTATTAGTGTACTAATAATCAGGTCCCTTCCCAGGCCATCTCTTCTCTGTCCTACCTTCTGTAGCCACGTGTTCACTTTCGCTTTTCTAGGGCTCATATAAGCAGGATCATACACTATGCACTCTTTCCTGTTTGCCTTTTATCTCTGAGTAATGCTTTTAGGGATTTGGTCAAGTTTTTGTGGGTATTCAGTAGCCTTTTGATCATTAAATACTCCATTGTATGAATGTTTCATTTGTTAATCTCTGTGGAGGGAAAACTGAGCTGTTTTGATTTAGGCTTCTTTACAAAGAAACAATTTTATGCTGGTTTCCTTGTGAATGCATGTTTGGCTTTCTCTTACATTGTTAGGAGTGAAGTTGGGTTTCAAAAGTGATCCTGTAGCTGTGTCACCACCAGCATTGTATCAGGCTGAGGTTTCTTATTTTATTCTTTGTTCCATTTATTATTGTTGTTTTTTGTTTGTTTGTTTCATTTTAGGCATCCTTAACTACTTCTAAGTAGATGTAGTCATATTTCATCTTGGTTGTCATTTGTGTTTCCCTGAAAACAAATGATGTCACACACTTTCCATGTGCTCTTTGTCCATGGTTGTATTTCTGGTTCTCTGACATGGCTACTGACTGAGTATCCATATTCTGAATGTCTGAAACCTAAAATGTTCTAAAATGTAAAACTTTTTGAACATCCCATGCCATCACAAGTGGAAAATGTCGCACCTGCTCTACTATGAAAAACATAGTATAACCACAAGTGTACTAAAAGTGTTGTTTAAAATTCCTAGTTTTTTTTTATGTGTGTGTGAGAGAGACAGACAGACCCACACAGGTTACAGTGCAACTGGAGGCTGAAAGACAACTTGTGAGAGTCAGTTTTCTTCTACCATGTTGGTTCTGGGCATCAAATTCACATTATCAGGTTTTGTAGCAAGCACTTTGACCTACAGAGTTGTCTTTCTGATGGTTTTATTTATTTTGGGGGGACAAGGCCTTTTGTATTTCAGGTTTGTAGCCAAGAATGACCTTGAACCTTCACTTTCTGAATGTTAGCATGACAGATGTGTGCCACCAGGCCTCTTTAAAACTGACTGATCTATATTCCCAGCTCTAGATGCTTTAAATTTTTTATGCTGATTAGACATGTATATACACTTACATATATGTTTTCATTGTATATGGCACTGTTGCACAGATATTTGCATATAATCATTGAACATTGAGCACATTCTTCATACTTCCTATTTACAAGCTTTATAGATTTGGCTTTTATTTTGGTGCATGTGATCGATCATTCAGAGACTGGTTTCTTCATTGTAGTGGTGTGGAAATCAGTATTCACTTCTTGTCTGGATTTCTACTTTGAGCAGCAGCGTGGTTGACAAGAGTTTCCTTTCTCTCTTTCGATTGCCCTGCTTGTCTTTTCTTGGATCTGTATCTGCACTGGAGTTGTTCTGTGGATCTATTTGTCTACTTTTCATGTTATTAGATATTAGATATAGTCTTGATGATTGTCATGTTATACTGTATAATTACTTAGTGTATCTCTTGTAGTGTTTTTATTTTTCTGGTCATTTTATATCCTTTATCATGTTCATATAAATTATATAATTTGTTTTTCAATTTTGTAAAAAGCCAACTAGAGTTTTGGGTGAGATTACATTAAACTTAGAAATCAGTTCAGTTAGGAATAGTTTAACAATCTTGAATCTTCTAATCTATAAATATATACACTTCATTTTTCTAGGTCTTTATTGCTAATTCCTGTTTAAAGTGTTTCGTTGTTTCTACTTTAGAAGTGATGTGCATATCCTGTTTATTTTGTGTTATTTCATTAATTTATTGTATTCTGTGGTTTGTTTTTCTTTCTTTCTTTCTTTCTTTTTTTTTTTTTTTGACAGTGTCTTTTACTATATATCCTTTGTTGGCCTGGGAACTGAATGTGTAGAACAGGGTGGCCTTGAACTCATAGTGAGCTGCCCATCTTTGCCTCCCAAGTGCTGAGATTAAAGATGTGCACCAACAGCCAGGCAATTTTAATGCATTCCTTGTTTTCATAAGTTCTTGTCTATTATAGGCATGAGTGAGGATATTATAAGCTTGGTTCCAGACCATCCCAGAAAGCAAATGTTTCAGTGAACAAGGTCATAAGAAGTTTTTAATTTTTCAGTATATATAAAACATATTTATACTCTATGTACTGTAGTCAGTTAAGTATGCAACAATATTATATCTAATAAGAGAATATATGTACCTTGCTGGGCAGTGGTGGCACACACCTATAATCCCAGCAGTTGAGAGGCAGAGGTAGGTGGATCTCTGAGTTCAGGTCAGCTTGGCTACGTAGAGAAACCCTGTTTTTCAAAACAAAACAAAACAAAACAAATTTAAAACTAGACATAGTTACATATACCTTTAATCCCCAGCATGCTGGAGGCTATGGCAATAGAATCACAGGTTTGAGGCCAGCCTGAATTAATAGGGATACTGTATTTAAATAAGTCAAAATAAGGTAGATACTTCATTACTTAAGAAAATGCCAGCAGTTTTGTAGTGTTGCAGTAATGGTACTGTCAGACTCACATACCTTAAACAAAACTTCAGCTTCACAAAATCGCAGCACAGTGTCAAGGAAGCACAAAGTGGAGCAGCAGAGCAGTATTGGTGTATAGAAATAGTATCCCTGTCCTTTTGTTTCATTATACTCTCTAAAGTGTGCATGAAAGTCTGTTGTTGATCTAAGAAGTAAAGCATTCAGCGTTTTACTGTGTCTCCTGGGTCCTTTTCTGGGGAGTGAATATGTTTATTTCCATTCTTAGCATTATTTTGTTTGTTTCATTTTGTTTCTCTTTGTTTTTACACAGAGTTTCATTTCTGGCTTAGGCAAGCATGAAACTCTATAGTCTAAGCTGCTCTCAGATCTCCTTGCTTCAGTCTCCCAAGTGCCGGGTTATAGGTGTACATCACCATACTTGACCTGCAGTTATACCTGCCAATTCTAGAATTTCTGGGTTTTTTTTTTTCATGCTTTCTTCCTCTGTGTTGTATTTTATAGTTTGTTAGACATTGTTCTTGATCTTCCCTTTAGTTCTCTTGTCTAATCGTTGTCTAATAAATTTAAAGCTTGCTGTTTTATTTCAGCTGTATGGCTCACTTTTTTGCATATCTTCTAACTTTTTGTCAAATATACATTTAATTTTTCTTACATTTATTTATTTCCCATGTGGAGATTGGGGACAATGTGTGGGAGTAGATTTCTTGCCTGTTAGCTTGTGGCCCTCGGGGATTTCAGTTGAGTCCCCAGCTTGTAGAAAGCGTCTTTGCTCACTGAGTCATCTTGCCAGCCACCAGGACTGCATGCTTTCAGTTAGATATAGCTAACTCCCAGGGTTGTTGGAGCTTCTTTTTTGTTTTTTATTTGATTTTTTTTTATTTGCTTTGTGGCTTTCAATAACTAATTTGTAAAGTCTATGTTATTTATGTATGTCCACTAAAGTATCTGCTTGGCAAACTAATGATTGTACAGAAATTTCCTTAAATGACCCAGAATCAGTCTTTCCTTGCTGTGGAACTCTTTGTGGTATTGGATCATGCCTTGAGACTACCCTCAGCCCGTTGACAGCATGTCAGTCATAGATGAGAGCTCCTTAGTGCTTTGTTTAGGGTATGCAAGCCTTGTGTGCACACAGAACTTTAGGTTCCTGGGGGCTGTTGACGCTTCTGAATTCTTGCCATTTTCATTGATGTTTTCTTTGCATTTGTAAGAGGTATAAAATATTGTTAGTAACCTGCATTTTGAGTACCTTGTAGTAAATACTTTATCTAGTTTGTTAATAGTAAATATCTGTATGTTTATATGAGATTGTCAGAAGATATAGCTTATTCCCTTAGTTTTTCTAACTTAATAACCTATGCTGAAAATTTTCTTTTTTTTCACAGTTACTTTGTAAAACTTTGAGTAGCAAAGATACAGCTTATTATAGATAAAAATGTGAAGATTGACTTTACTTTTAGTAAAGATAGGGTTTTGTGTAGTTTCTTGACTATTTTATTTACTTATTTTTTAGGGAACTCCTGGCACTTACTTGACTTCTCATAATCAGGCTTATACTCCAGAAGCAGCTAAGCCTTCAGTGGGATCTATCTCTCTTGGATTGCCACGGCAGCAAGAATCCACCAAGTCAGGTCAGTGAGAGGCCACAGTCCTGTCACATGTATTGTGATCATATTCAGCCATTCACTGGTCGGCGTCTTCATGTCTCTTTTGCTTTTGCCCTCAGCTCCTTTGACCTACATCAAGCAGGAAGAATTTTCTCCACGAAGCCAAAACTCACAACCTGAGGGCTTGTTGGTCAGGGCACAGCATGAAGGTGTGGTCAGAGGTAATGCTGTGTGCAGCATGAAGGTTGTGTTAAATCTTGCCTCTAGTAAACTTACTAAGTCAGTCATTAAAAAATTATTTTTTTGTAGGGATGTCCTAAGTTGTAGCAACAATGATACTGGCCTTGGAATTGCTGTGTAGCCAAGTCTGGACTTTGATTCTCAATTCTCCTACCTCAGCCAAAGTGGATGATAGATGAATACAACCAGCTTAGTCATTAATATATTTTAATGATAAGATTCTTTTAAGTTACTGATTTTCACATTAACTTTTTTGCTTTCATGTAAAATTAATTGTAAAAGTTTGAAATTTGATGGGCGTATAGCACCACTAAAACAAAAACAAAGCTAAATCCAGAAAACCCCACCAAACTCAGAAGCTATTTATGCCAGCAGTCATGTTTTAATAATATATTTATTCTGTTATTTCATATATGCATATAATTTTTTTAAATCATATGCCCACCAACAACTTTTCTCAGTGTGCCCCTCTAAATTTCCGGTCCTCTGCTGCTGCGCCCCCCCCTTTTTTATATAATCCAAAATACATTGCTGCCTATATATGAATGTGTGTGGTTCCATCCACTGGAGGAACATGGGCAACCTACACATGGCCCCAGTCCCCTAAAGAAAAATGGCAGTCCTTCCCCTAGCAGCCATCAACTGCCAGTAGCTGCTCAGTTAGGGATAGGCCCTCAGGAGCACATCCTCCTAATGTGCTAGAGTTCTGACTGGCTTCATCTTTTCAGGTCATGTGCTGGTAGCCATCACTGTTGTGAGTCCATGTGTGTAGTAACTCTTCACAGCACTGCTCCCTGGATGCTGGCTCTCATATGCTTTCCATCCCTTCTTCCAGCATGTGCCCTGAGCCTGTAGGGGGAGAAGGATGATATAGACATTCCATTTAGGACTTGGCCCTCATGGTCAATCATTCTCACACTTTGACCAAAGCACTCACACTCTTGTAGACCAGGCTGGCCTCGAACTCACAGAGATCCGCCAGCCTCTGCCTCCCGAGGGCTGGGATTAAAGGCGTGCGCCACCACCGCCCAGCATAAGGAAAGCTTTTCTGATTACGGTTATGAGCAGCCCAAGTCTGTGGATGTGATAATTTTATCATGCAGTTTGAACAGTCCTTTTTAAATCATTATGATATTATTTGACCCATACATGTCATTAAAACAATTTTTGTTATCCTCTCCTACATTCTGCTGTGTGAGAACTGGTGTTGGGGAGTGTGGCTGTCTGGAAGAAGCCAATTAGTTACTGATGGTTTTGTTTTTATTCAGGCACTGGAGGTGCTGTCCAAGAAGGAAGCATAACTCGGGGAACTCCAGCCAGCAAAATCTCAGTGGAGAGCATTTCATCGTTGCGGGGCTCTATTACCCAGGTCAGTGTGATCACTGCAATTTCCAGCATTCAGAACAGTACTAGGAAAAAGCTAGACATCCCAAGAGTTTTAGTTGTTATTGCAGTGCTGTTCTGTAATTTGTTGTTCATTATTCTTTGGTTATGAATTCAGCTCTCAATATAATAAACCTCAGGTCTGCAGACCATTTTCAGAAAGACATTCCTGCTGCATTTTAACCATAAGCCATATTATCTATAATTTACTTCTCAAAACATCACTCATTTGCAAACGGGCAAAAGAAACTTTGAAGTTGTTATATTCTTTAATGTCTTCCTGGCAAAATTTTTTACCATGTGCTCAGATTAAATAGATATCTAGAAGAAAACAATTAAATGCTTGTTTTTGATCTTTGTGAAAAAGCATGTTTATGATCTCAGTATGTAAACTGCCATCCTCAAATTCAGTGTGGAACAAAGGATGCACCAGAAATAAAATATATTCTGTCTTGAAGCTAAACAGAATCCCAATTTTGATTAATGGAAGGTGTTTCTTTTCTTAGATATATATTAATATTCTGCCTGGATGATGATTGCAGACTAAAACTTCCCTCTTCCCAGAATTCTTGTTTCCTTGCTTCTACTTCCTTCATGGCTACTGGCCAATCAGTGTTTTATTTAAAATATAAGTGACAGGGTACAGACAGACCATTGTCCCACAGCACCTCTGCTTGCTTCTAGCAAACAGAGCAAGAAGCTGCGTTAAACTCTGTTTTTGTGTGTGTGTGTGTGTCTAGAATTGCTTTTCAAGCTCTCTAAGTTATTATGGATATAGTCGACCACGTTGGCATGACAATCTGTAGTAGGAGGCTGCTTGTTTTGTTCCCAGCTGCTATGCCCTGAAATAACCACACAGAAACTGTATTAATTAAATCACTGCTTGGCCTATTAGCACTAGCTTTTTATTGGCTTTGCTTTCTTTGAAAAGGTACTGGACTCTCAGGTTATACTTTTCCAAGTATTTTGTTGTTCTTTTGAGCATAAATGACTTTGGGTGCTTGTGTGTGCTTTGATGGCAGGGTACCCCAGCTCTGCCCCAGGCTGGTATACCAACAGAGACTTTGGTGAAGGGGCCTGTTTCCAGGATGCCTATTGAAGAAAGCAGTCCTGAGAAGGTCAGAGAGGAAGCTGCATCCAAAGGCCATGTTATTTATGAAGGCAAAAGTGGACACATCTTATCATATGATAGTAAGTACTGTTTATTCACCGATGCCAGTCTTATAATGTAGGATTGAAAACAGGGTCTGATTTTCTTACTTGCTTGCTATGGGTAAGTTAGTTTACCTTTGCAGACCTATGTTTTCTCCCTCTGAAAGGAGCTATTTTGTGAAGAATCAATTTAGACAGTTAAGAGTCCTAACAGTGCAGTGCACAGACAAAGTGTCTCATATGTGACAGCTGATGTCAGTGACTGCTCATTCTTTAACCTGGGGAAAGAATCTTCATTTAACTTAAATGGAATAGCTTCTATTTTAATAAGGGGTCATACTTTTTTTAAGGTTAAGAATTGCCAGGCACTTTTGGCACACACCTTTAATCCCCAAACTCAAGAAAAGCAGAGGCAGGTAGATCTCTGTGACTTCAAGGCTAGCCTGGTCTACAGAGTGAGAGCCAGGGCTATACAGTAAAACTCTCTCAAAAAAAAGAAAAGTAATTATTAAAAAAGAAAAAAGAACTAAGTAATAGGTATCTGATAATCATGAAAAGAATGTTGGGTTAAACTCTACTTAACAAAACTGCATTATGTGTCTGTTCATCCATCTGTTCCCTAACCATCTGTCTTTTCTTTAGATCTTTGAGTGTGCTTTCAAAGAATGGCTCTAATGTCTGCTGTATACACCAACTGTAGGGCTAAGTTTTGAGAATTCTTACTCTGTAACCTTGAAATAGTGATTAACCATGTTTTACGTTTGTCTCAGATATAAAGAAATGAGCACAATGCCTGTTGTTTCATAATCCACAATAGCCTCATATCTTATTTTAACAGATTTAGCATATTTTGATGAACATTTTACTTTGGGAAGAGGGAATGAAATTAATGTACATTGCTTAAGCTAGAAATCTGGATATCTTTCTTTTCCCTTTCCTTTCCATGTCCAACAAATCACAAAATCGTTTATATTGTTTCCTAAGGCGCTGGAATCAATCCCTTACTGTTCCTCCCTGCATCCATTGCCTTTTGTCTGTACTGCTTAGGATATACTAACTTACCTGGAGTAACCGTCATGCTTCCTGCTTTACTTTCTGTGACCTTACGGGCAACTACAAGTTCCATCCCATGGTTTCATCTCTCTCAACAATCTGTTTTCGCTTATTTCTTCAGATTTTTTGATTGCCGGTTTCCCTTAGCTGTCTAAAGTTTTCTGCCTAACTCCATTCTCCACACTGGCTTTGTACCAAGCTGACGGATGTTCCTTTAAGATAGCGTGCTCTCTGCATTCTTGAGATCTGAGCCTATTCCTGCTGCCTGTGCCCTTGTTTCTTCCTTTTATATTTGAAATTAGCATTTCTTACTTGTCCTTCGTTTTCAGCTGATGCATTGCTTTTTCTAGGCAGCCATTGCTAGACAGTCAAATTTCTGTACCACCATTCTCGCAGCATACTGTAATTTTCCTTTCATAATATGTATTACATTGGACAGTAAGGACTTATTATTAATTTTGTTAGGACTTTTTATTTATGTGCCTGTATTTGCACAATTCATGTGGGTTCCTGCAGAAGCCAGAACAGGGTGTCAGACGCCTGTAGCTGGAGTAGTTGTGAGCCTCATGATATAGGTGCTGGGACCAAACTCAGCTCCTGTAGGAGAATAGTAAGCACTCTTACTTGCGGACCCACATTTCCAACCAGGGCATATTTTTGTACTCACTACGTTGAAAGTTTCATGAGAAAAGGGACTTAATTTGTTAACTGTATCTGGATACCTAGCCTTTGTCTGGCACACAGGAACCATTCAATTGACTTAACTGCAGTGAATAAAAGGTTTTCATGGATATTTTCTATAGAAATATATGTTAGAAGAAGTTTTTGTTTTGTTTTGTTTGGAGTTGAGTATCACTGTGCAGCCCTGGCTGACCTGGAGTTCACTATGTAGATCAGTCTAATCTCAAATTCATAATGATCCATCTGCCTTTGCCTTAAGAGTGCTGGGATCATGTTGTTTTTATGAGACTAATATTAAGCTGACCTAATTTACTGTGCATTATAGATAGGTTTAGGTCCCTGAATAATTCTTGTTTCTGTATTGTGCAGATATTAAGAATGCCCGAGAAGGTACTCGGAGTCCAAGAACAGCTCATGAAATCAGTTTAAAAAGAAGCTATGAGTCAGTGGAAGGAAATATAAAGCAAGGGATGTCAATGAGGGAGTCTCCTGTATCAGCACCATTAGAGGGTAAAGTGTTATCCAGATGCATTTAATTTTGTGTAATAGTTTTGTGTGCTACATTGAATTTAATCTCTAGCATTTCTACCTGAAATTCATTAATATAATTTTAAATCTATACATTGTATGAATCACGCAGCACTTCCAAATAGAAGTAATGTAATGACCACTGAATATAATGACCACAGCAGAGGTCACTATTGTAGAATTATCTCCTGATTCAGTGAATTTAAGAATATAAAACCAAGCCGGGCGGTGATGGCACACGCCTTTAATCCCAGCACTTGGGAGGCAGAGACAGGCAGATCTCTGTGAGTTCGAGACCAGCCTAGTCTACAAAAGCTAGTTCCAGGACAGGCTCCAAAACCACAGAGAAACCCTGTCTCGAAAAAACCAAAACCAAAAAAAAAA
>NW_026068025.1:3438605-3453975 GCF_014885135.2 Alexandromys fortis | reverse complement strand
TTTTTTTTAATTGAAATATTTTAGATTTAGCTTTGGGACACAGGTAGGGTGTGGACAGGCCTTGGCTGGCTTCAAACTCCTTGAATTATTTTCTTGACTTCACTCCACAAGTGCTAGAATCATAGGCATGAACTACCAAATCCAGCTGAAATTTCTTTTTGTTTTAAAGTAAACTTTATTGTGCTTCTTGATCACTTTGTATTTGGGAAAATGTTCTATGTGAATTATGATATTATGGGGCAATAGAGATGGCTTAGAAGCTAAGGGCACTGACTGCTGTTGAAGAGGGCACAAGCCTGTATATGGTGTGCATATGTGGAGATCAGAAGGAGCTTGGGTATTGAATTTAGGTCATCAGCCTTGACTGCTGGGCATCTCACCAGTTCTTTGTGATAGTTTCTAAATTGTGTACGACTTTGAAATGACATCCCTTCTATCACAGAGGTTTTTATCAAAATTATATTCTCTATAGACAATATTCAGTATTATGAATTAACTATATTATGTCTAATTACTGGATTTCTCTACTGTTTTGCAAGGTCTGATATGCCGAGCATTGCCCAGAGGGAGCCCTCATTCTGACCTCAAAGAAAGGACTGTCCTCTCTGGTTCCATAATGCAGGGTACATTGTGTTTTGCCTTTTTATTATACACCGATTCACTGGCTAGGTAGTTTAATATTAATTTTACAGAATATTAAACCTACTTTTCAAGATATTTTACCCTTTGAAGTATTAAATGTTAAACCCTGATCTTAACTTTTTTCTTAGCTACATCATTTAACAGAATGTTTTAGTTGTTAGATCTTTTAATATCAACACATCTTTATAAGAACCATTCTGAATATATTTTGGGTAATCCTTAAAACATAATGACTGATGAATGTCTACTTGAGGGTCTATGGCAGAAGTTCAGTGGCAGGGCTGTGCAGCCATCAACATTATTTTAACAAGTATGTTTCCCGAACTCTTCCTAAAGGCACACCAAGAGCAACAACCGATAGCTTTGAAGACGGCCTTAAATATCCCAAACAGATTAAAAGGGAAAGCCCTCCTATCCGAGCATTTGAAGGCGCCATTACCAAAGGAAAACCATATGATGGTATCACTACCATCAAAGAAATGGGGCGTTCTATTCATGAGATTCCACGACAAGATATTCTAACTCAGGAAAGCCGAAAAACTCCAGAAGTGGTCCAGAGCACAAGGCCAATAATTGAGGGTTCCATTTCCCAGGTAAATACTTCATAGCTCTTTCTATCAGCAATTCTACTTAAGACTGACACCTATGAAGCACTTTAAAAAATTTGATTTAGTAGTTCTAGGTAGTTCTTATGCCAAACTTCTTGGTAGTAAATCTTTCATATACATATTACCAGTTTTTCTTGTATACATAGTTTAAAGTGAATAATTCAGGAGTGTGTATAATTGCCATGAGCCAGACATACACCTGAGAGGGAACAGTATCTAGGTAATTCTGCTATCTGTAATGTTTGTTTCATTCCCCTTAGGGCACGCCAATAAAATATGACAACAACTCAGGTCAATCAGCTATCAAACATAATGTGAAGTCCTTAATCACAGGGCCTAGCAAACTACCCCGTGGAATGCTGGAAATTGTACCAGAGAACATAAAAGTAGTAGAACGGGGAAAATATGAGGATGTGAAAGCCGGTGAGCCTGTGCGTCCCCGGCACACGTCAGTGGTGAGCTCTGGCCCCTCCGTTCTCAGGTCTACACTTCATGAAGCTCCCAAAGCACAGCTGAGCCCGGGAATCTATGATGACACCAGTGCTCGCAGGACCCCTGTGAGTTACCAAAGCACCATATCCAGAGGCTCACCCATGATGAGCAGAACTTCCGATGGTATGACTTTTGTTGAAACATTTTTTTACCTTTTACAAATTGAAAAATACCAAATAATTTGCTCTAGATTAGATCCACAGGTTTTAGGACTAGGGAAATAGCTCACTCAGCAAAAATTCAGTCAATAAAATACTTAACTGACAAGTTGAGTTCAGGGGTGGGGGGTGGGGAGGCTGAGCATAGTGCTTATAATTCCAAGGACACTGCATACACGTGGGGCATAGATATACTACAGGGCAAAATGCCAACGTACATTTTTTTTAAAAAAAGGAAAAGAATTTAAGGGAAATTAAGTCATATGGCTAATGTGGTACACTTTATGATACATAGAAATCTCCACAGTGAGGGTGGTGCAGAGTGTAGAGATGTGGTAGGTGTACAGGATCCAGTCTAATCACAGTGGTGAGTAGGGGCTGGGCAAATGGATATGTATAAGGTAAAGAATCACTGTAGCGCAGACTGAAGAGATAAAATTAGGCTAACTTTTGGTTGACAGGTAGCAGGGAGGTTAGGAAACATAAGGAGGGAAGAAATCGAGATTTGCTACATGTGGGGCCCAAATAGGTCTGTTTTGAGAATTTATGTATTAATATCATGCAAGATACATGATCATTTACAGTGGGATTTAGAGAAGATTATTGAACTTCATGATCTTCATAATTTTAATATGAGGTTGTTTAGAATTATTGCTGTGCTCCAAAACGTCACAGTGGTCTCTAGGTTTCAAGGCTACTATTAGTTCTTAATCTTGAACTTATTAAAAGATAGGATTTTGTATGCTGGGACCCAGAGTGAAGTTTTCTCAAGGATTTGTGGCATTGGTGGTTTGTTATTGCTGTTACAGTTTCTTCCAGCAAGTCTACCAGTCATGAAAGGAAATCGACTCTGACCCCAACCCAGAGAGAAAGTATACCAGCCAAGTCTCCGGTGCCTGGGGTGGATCCTGTCTTGAGCCACAGCCCATTTGATCCCCATCATAGGAGTAGTGCTGCAGGAGAGGTTTATCGGAGCCACCTTCCCACGCACTTAGATCCAGCCATGCCCTTTCACAGGGCTTTGGATCCTGGTAAGCTCAATATTTAATGACAATTTACAGCACAGAAATACGGTATCAACGTGACTGTATGTTAATTACAGTAGTTCTGACTACAGGTCAGTGCCTTTTCTTACTACTGACTAAATCTCACCATTGTTTCTCTGTTATGAAAGAAACTCCCCAGGCTTATTAGCTTTGGTTTTTGTTTTTTAATGAAGCCATAGTTTAAAAGACAATTAAGTGACAAAACCATTTTAGAAAGCTGGGTATTGTGTTGGGAAGCAGAGGCAGGTGGATTTCTGTTAGTTCAAGGGTAGCCTAGTCTTGGGTTTATATCCTGGTTCTTACAGCAATTTCTATTACCAGGTTGTCCTTTTAAGGCAGAGAAGCCAGGCAAGTAAGATGGGTTCTAAGGTAAAGGACCTTGCTTGCCACCAACCTATGGCACCCACACAATGAAAGGGGAAACAAATATGCATGCCTGCACATAAACCTCTGTTCACACAAAGTAAATAAAAAAAATTAATGCAGAAATGCCTGAGGTTACTTACCTTTCGTGATAGGGAACCTATAAGAATATTTTATCTGAAAGCTCTGCTGTTGCCAAATTGTTACTTGAACCTAACCCTGATACAGAGATCACAGACCAACTTATAATAGTTCATTCCACGTAAGCTTTTGACTTAGCAATGGTGTGAGAGCAAAACCTAGTAAGCAGAAACTTTTAATTGTAAACTGGGATCCTTTTTGGGGCTAGTAGTATGTAGTAATGCCTTTCATGATGCTAAGTGCAGCGGTGAGCCACAGCCCCTCAATAATGAATGGAAACAGTTGATGGGTACAGTGTAAGTTGTGGGCTTATATATTTAACGCGCTTCCATAAGCTTGTTGTGATTTGCAGACCACCTGTGTTTACGCAAATGTCTCCCAGAGGAAATGTGTTTCAGCAGTCACACTTAACTGACTTGGAGTTCTGGATAAAAGTTTAATTAATGGCCTAGAAAACATATCAGTGGTTTTCGCTTTCTTTAGGAGAACATGTACATATGAATGGTTCCCTTAACTTTCAGACAAAACTTTTTATATTTCCTCAGTGTCTATCATAAAACTTTAATAGTACTTTTATCTTATTGTCTTATTTTTTATAGCTTATAAATGGTTTTTAGAATAAGGACATTATCTCCTACTTTTTATACTTATAACTTCATTGCATCCTGTCTCATGCTTTTATGCAAGGGCTAAGAAACAACAATTCATTTACCAAATCCTGTTGCTGTAGCTGTTTGTTTTGTCCATGGTAAAGCAACAGTAGCTTGAGAAATACTGGGTAGCTCTTAAAACCTAGCACAGTTTTCAACTGGCCCTTTATAGAAAAAGTTTGCCATCCTTTTTCTTTCAAACACATGCATTACTGACTGGTTGTATATAGTCATTTTTACCTCTAGAAAAATAAAATTCCCATTCTAGAAATTCTTTTCATATGTACTCCCACTGTTGTGTTTTCAAAAAGTCCTTTAATTTTCAACCACAACTCTTGTGTAACTCAGTGAGAACTTAATAGAGTTTCATGATAATAATTGAAAACAAAACTGCTTTGGAAATGTTCAGAATCTGCCCTTCCCTTTTCCCATTACATCTCAGGGGTTAATGAGTTAGGCTTACGGGATGTGGTGACACATACCTTTAATTCCAGCACTCAGAGGATCTCTGAGTTCAAGGCCAGCCTGGTCTGCAAAGTGAGGTTGAGGACAAGCCAGGGCTACACAGAGACTCCCCCTTCAATAAATAAATAAAAGGAAGAAGGAGTTAGACTTCATGTCACTCCTGGAGTGGAGTGAAAGTGGCTCCTGCACTATCACAGCTGGCAGTGCTTCCTCACTGTGCCTAAGGACAATGTTTAGCAGGCTAATCTCACACACTCAGTGCCATTTTTTTCTTTCTCTCACTCAGCAGCTGCTGCTTACCTGTTTCAGAGACAGCTTTCACCAACCCCAGGATACCCAAGTCAGTACCAGCTTTATGCAATGGAGAACACCAGACAGACAATCCTAAATGATTACATTACCTCACAGCAGATGCAGGTGAATTTGCGCCCTGATGTCGCCCGGGGACTGTCCCCACGAGAGCAGCCACTGGGTCTCCCTTATCCAGCTACGAGAGGTATATAGAATTTTTTCACATTTTCCAATAGTTAATAAATACTTGCTAAATGAATGAAAGACATAAAAGGAGCTAATACTTGTCTCTATAGACTTTTGCCCTGAAAGCAGATAAAGTAATATTTTGAGATGAGTTGAACAGTAAACATTAAAGTACTAAGCTTATAATTGTGAAGTGTTTAAAGTTCGTGTTTTTTTTTAATACGTCCATACCTGAGGTTATTTGCGGTTATTGTGTTATCAGTACTTTCATATCCTCCTTTAAGTCGTAAGCAATGATAATTTTTTAAACTTTTATTTTTGTTGAATGCAATTATCATTGTTATTATAAAGAGACAAAATGGAAAAATCATGTATGCTGCTGGAGTTAGGTGTCAGTTTGTGGTAATGCCTAATATAAGCTGTATTTGTCTTTTTGAATAGGAATCATTGATCTGACAAATATGCCTCCAACAATTCTAGTGCCTCATGCAGGAGGAGCAAGCACTCCTCCCATGGACAGAATCACCTACATCCCTGGCACGCAGATTACTTTCCCTCCTAGGCCATACAATGCTGCGTCTTTGTCTCCAGGTGAGATGCTGTAAGCAAGGGCTCCAGAACATAAGTCCAGGAGTTTTCTAGGGACAAAATTGCTTAAAATTTATACATCTCTAACAAGACCAAGACACTTCAGTTTTTCTGGTATAGAGGAATTCTGAGCATCTTTCTCCCATTCTGCTCTTCATTTAACGTATACATGTAACTCGATGCTCCACAAATACCCTAAATGCTTATACTTTGCTCCATCTGCTATCCGAGACTCTTAAACTTAATACAAACTTAATACACCCGTATTTGAAGCTGGTTGACTCTTTTTGGTTATTTACAGATTTAACATGCTAGACTGACAGTTTTGTCTTTTACAGGACACCCAACACATCTTACAGCAGCCACAAGTGCTGACAGGGATCGAGAGCGGGAAAGAGAGAAGGAGCGGGAACGCGAGCGGGAGCGGGAACGGGAACGTGAACGCGAACGCGAACGCGAACGCGAGAGGCTCTCTGCTGCTTCTGCTGATCTCTACCTACGACCAGGTCAGTGAGAAGCTTTGCCCTTTCCTTAGGCTACAGGTCTTGGTGATTTCCTGTGAGGCATTATGCTTAATTTTTCTATGTAGACAAAAATGGAAAAACCAGTATATAATTTACATGCAAAAGTGCTATAGAAAGGGACTTTCCATGATGAAAGTGCCATTTCGACTAGTCCTAAGCAACACAGGTCATCATTTGCTCATGAAAATACAGACCAGTCTATAGTTTAAAGGGGGAATTGAGAAATATGTTTAGAAGGAAATGTGGCGTCTTGAATACAGTGCTTACATTCTGTTTAGGAGGTCAGTCATGTGACCAGTAGCCTGAAATGTGTTAGAACTCTGAAATTGTCTCAGGAATTCATGTGTGTGCCAATGGTGGTGTGAAAATTCAGACACAGAGAATGGCCAGAAAGAAACTGCTGAGGAGAACATAGAAGCAGAATCAAAGGAGCCAGCAGTAACTTAATGGGTTAAAAAATAAGATTGAGCTGCAAATTAAAACACAGCTGAGCTCAACCTGATGGACATGCCTATAACTCGGTGTCTTGTTGGGATTTTATTGCTGTGAAGAGACACCAAGACCACAGCAACTCTTATAAAGGAAAACATGTAATTGGGGCTGGCTTGCAGTTCAGAGGTTTAGTCCCTTATTGTTATGGTGGGAAGCACGGCAGTGTGCAGGCAGACATGCTGTAGAAGCAGCTGAGAGAGTCCTACATCCTGATCTGTAGGCAGCAGGACAGAGAGAGTGACACTAAGTGTGGTGTGAGCTTCTGAAACCTCATCCCTGTGACACACTTCCTTCACCTAGGCCATGTCCACTCAAACAACCACAGCTCCCAATTCCCTACAGCCTTTGGAAGCCATTTTCATCCAAGCTACCACACCCAGCGTTTTAGACTTCTACACTTAAGCTGAGGCAGGTAGACTATACATTTGATATCAGTCTGGCATTAGTAACAAGAGCCTGCCTCATAGAAAAAGGAGTAAGGAGTTTGTGGGTGGTGGGGTTTAGAGTGACACAACATGAAAAATGGCAAGATCAGCTGGGCGATGGTGGCGCACGCCTTTAATCCCACTTGGGAGGCAGAGGCAGGCGGATCTCTGTGAGTTCGAGACCAGCCTGGTCTACAGAGCTAGTTCCAGGACAGGCTCCAAAGCCACAGAGAAACCCTGTCTCGAAATACCCCCCCCCCCCCGCAAAAAATCCTATACTGCATAAATTATGTGGTAATATCACAATATTCAGTTTATGTAGATTATATTAAACATGAAAAGTTACAGTCAAATTCAGATGATACAAAACTTTGGTAGGAGCTAGGTCTTAAAGTGACAAGTAAAAACATCAAAATAATATTTTCTCATTAGATACTGAATTGATCTTTTCCATGTAGCAGGTTCACAAAAATAGACACTGATATATGACAAATGCCATATAAATGGGGTCACTATTGTGTACAAAAATGTAAAGACTAATTGGTTAGCAGTTTCACTTCTAGGAATTGGTCCTATAGAAATACTGATGTATGTCAGAGTATATTTAGAGGGAGAAAATTGTCAAAAGTCTGGCTGAAGTAGTACTGGCTATAGAAATAAGTCTGTGCTAAAATTAAAATGTCTAGCTCTTACGCAGGCAAAGAACGAGGTAGAAAGTAGGAGGGAATGCACAGTACAAGGAAAGTAGAAAAGAAATTGACTAGGGAACTAGAATTTAAGATTCTCCTAGCTCTGCTGTGCGAGAGTTAAAGCTAAGTGGGTAAAATTCTCAAACCTCCAAGAAGGGTAGCTATGAAAGACAAACTTTGGGGAGGGTACTGTGATTATTCCATCTCACAAGAGAAAGCTTGCTGCAACAAATGCAATTGTTGAGTAGAAGCAGAGCAGAGGACTGGGGTAGTAAGAGAGTTCAGTTAGTGCTTGCCACTTAAGCATGGCATCCCAAACCATGTAAAAACACTGGGTATGTTACCATGTGCTTATAATAACAATGCTGGAGGGGCTTGGACAGTGGATCCCTGGTGCTCACTAGCCAGCTTGCCTACCCAATCTCTAGACTTCAAGTCAGTGAGAAGAAGTAGCCGAGGAAAGACAGGGATTAATCTCTGACCATGCACATGGATGTACACGTGTATGTACACCCAAAAAGGCAAAACAGGAAGAACCACGTTTGAGTGCAGGAACCCCAAGCTGTACTGCAGCCACTGTATGTTATTTTCACTGTGATGTATGGGAAGTTGTTTGACTCGGGAGAGCACACTGAATGCAGTAGACTCTGTAGCGCATGTGCAGGATGAGCATACAGCACTCTGTTGTTGGTTCTTCTCTTTCCTTTCTGGAATTGAGATAGAAACACCTAAATGGAAGTGACAGTAAATGACATCTAAGATTATGCTTAATTTTTGTTGGGTTTTATTATATCTTTATCGAGAAACTTAGAATCCATTTCTAGAAAGTATGGTATCGAGTTTCTTTTCTTTCTTTTTTTTTTCCTTTTGGTTTTTCGAGACAGGGTTTCTCTGTAGTTTGGAGCCTGTCCTGGAAAGTATCAAGTTTATTATTCTCATGTTCTATCTAGTAATACTAGGAATTAAAAATTCCATAAAACTTTCTGCCTTTATTTTTGTATTTGCTACTTTTAGATTATCCGTGTTTCTTTTTCTTCTCTCTTCAGGCTCAGAACAGCCTGGCCGACCTGGCAGCCACGGATATGTTCGCTCCCCTTCCCCTTCAGTAAGAACTCAGGAGACCATGTTGCAACAGAGACCCAGTGTTTTCCAAGGAACCAATGGAACCAGTGTAATCACACCTTTGGATCCAACTGCTCAGCTACGAATCATGTCAGTCTTTTGTACTCTCATAAATGTTTTGACCAAAATAAGTACATATTTTGTATATGTTTTTTATTTTAATTTACATTATTAATGACTGACTCTGCGCGCGTGGGGGGGGGGGGGACACAACTGTGGGAGTCTTTCTTTCTACCATGTGGTCCAGAGGATTGAATTCAGGTTGTGAGCCACAATGATTTTTTTAAACCACTGACTAAAATAGTCAAACTTTTCTATTTTTTTTAATGTAATTTGTTCTTTCATTTTCTCCACAAGCCTCACCCCCTCCCCCAACAACTATTCTTTCCTTAAGTACCTTTCTTTTATTTTGTTTATAGGCCACTGCCTGCTGGGGGCCCTTCAATAAGCCAAGGCCTGCCAGCGTCCCGTTACAACACTGCTGCGGATGCCCTCGCTGCTCTTGTGGATGCTGCAGCTTCTGCACCCCAGATGGATGTTTCCAAAACAAAAGAGAGTAAGCATGAAGCTGCCAGGTTAGAAGAAAATTTGAGAAGCAGGTCAGCAGCAGTTAGTGAACAGCAGCAGCTAGAGCAGAAAAACCTGGAGGTGGAGAAGAGATCTGTTCAGTGTGTGTGCACTTCTTCAGCCCTTCCGAGTGGCAAGCCCCAGCCTCATGCCTCAGTAGTGTTTTCTGAGGCTGGGAAAGATAAAGGGCCTCCTCCAAAATCCAGATATGAGGAAGAGCTAAGGACCCGAGGGAAGACTACCATTACTGCAGCTAACTTCATAGACGTGATCATCACCCGGCAAATTGCCTCGGACAAGGATGCGAGGGAACGTGGCTCTCAAAGTTCAGACTCTTCTAGTAGCTGTATGTATCTCAATCCGAGTTTCACAATGTGATATCTGAGTAAAGAATTCCTTTATTCTTTAGGTAAAGAACGGCCTGATATGAAGCAATCCTAATGCTTGACAGTGATATGAGAGAAAGTATTGTGGGTGTAAAAATGTATCTTCTAATATTCTTATGACTTCCATACCCCCATGTCCTACGTAGCCCACCAATATATTATCTAGGAAAAAAACCCATAGAATTATAGTTAGTTAGAAGTGGCTACATGAAAAATAGATCTTCTGAAGGTATTTTAGGCATCTGAAAAGTAATGGGAATATCTTCAAGATCTGAGCTACCACAATATAGTCTCTCTGAGAAACTGCTAGGTTCACTATCTCCCAAAGCCTCTTAGGTCCCCCCCCTCTCTTTCTCTCTTTTCTTTCTTTCTTTCTTTCTTTCTTTCTTTCTTTCTTTCTTTCTTTCTTTTCTTTCTTTCTCTCTCTCTCTCTCTCTCTCTCTCTCTTTCTTTTTTTGGGGGGGGGGGGGATTTTTTGAGGCAGGGTTTCTCTGTCCTGGAGCCAGCTCTTGTAGACCAGGCTGGCCTCAAACTCAGAGAGATCTGCCTGTCTCTGTCTCCTGAGTGCTGGGATTAAAGGTATGCGGCCCTTAGGTCCTTTTTCTAAAGTGGTTTTTTTGGTTTTGTTTTTTTAAGTAAGCCTATTAGTGACTGATACTCACTGTGTATCTTTCTTGAGAACGGATTTGGATTCTTTGGATTCAATCTGGCTAGTCATTGTGATGTGTGTATCAAAATACTACACAAAACTGCTTTTGAAAAAAATTTTTTTTCCCCCGAGACAGGATTTCTCTGAAGCTTTGGGGCCTGCTCTTGTAAAACAGACTGGCCTTGAACTCACAGAGATCTGCTTGCCTCTGCCTCCTGAGTGCTGGGATTAAAGTTGTGTGCCATCACTGGCTATGCTTTTGAAAATTGCTTATGAGTGATGAGATAGCTCAGCAGCCCAAGGCATTAACCACTAAATCTGATAATCTCAGCCCCATAGTGGAAGAAGAGAACTGACCCCTGGCATCAATTGACTTTCACATGTATGCAGTGATAATTGGCTTTCCATACACAAAAGTAAATATATAGATGAAATATAATCTCTTTTTTTTTTCTTAGCTGTGACCTAAATCCTGCTCTATATTGAATTTTAAAGGAAAGCATGCTTAAATAAGCAGGTGTGATACTGGAAGCAGCTCAATCCTGTAGTCATTTTTCAGTATCTCCATTAAGGAAATTGAATAGCACTGGAGTAAAATATAGTTCCAAGTGTCCACTTATGTAATTACAAGTTTTTGGAGTGGGCAGCTCGTTAGTGAACTACAGAAGAAATACTTCCTTTAACCTGTAATTAAGAAAGTATACGATGTAGGTTTTCAATGTGAGAAAACTGGAAGCTCAGGGAGAAGAGAGCAGCATAGGGCATCTTGGAGGGAGCTGTGGATTAGTATGCTGTAGTCAACTCACATACCAAACTTTGCTTTGGGAGCTTGTTTTTCAGCAGCCTGCAAACAGGAAGATTTTCTGTTCCTATCTTTGAGTACAGTTACCTTTTCTATCACTGGCAACATCCTGCATGATACATGGGCTAGTGACCACTATCCATTGTCATTTTCTGTGTGACTCCTGAGAGCCTCTCTCATCCTTTACCTTGCATCCGAATCTTCAAGAGCACCAGGAATAGTTTGCAATTAGACTGTATACTGACTAGTTATACTGTTAGTTTTTGTCATTTGAGATGTTGGTTCATAAGCATCATGAGTAACAATAAATACAAGACTTTCAAGTCAGAAGGGTACTTAAAATATAATGGTTTATTTTAGCTCCTCAGCATTGTTTCCATGACAGGTAGAGGTATGTAGAGATGTCCATTTGAATAGTAAGAGCAGTATGCAGTGGCCAAGTAGTTCACCTTCTATGCCTGTGTTCAGCCAGTGTCGTAACCCTGACTTGGGCTCTGGTACAGCCTATAGATAGATGGCCTCCACAGGAGAAGATTCTTAGCAAGTTCTGCCTGGATCTCCCCAAATTTCAGCTCTAAAGCATGGCAGCTTTGTAGAAAACTGCCCATGACCTACATTTGCAGAGCCAAATAATTCTCTCTCTTTTTTTATATTTATTTATTATGTATACAATATTCTGTCTACGTGTATTCCTGCAGGCCAGAAGAGGTCACCAGACCTCATTACAGATGGTTGTGAGCCACCATGTGGTTGCTGGGAATTGAACTCAGGACCTTTGGAAGAGCAGGCAATGTTCTTAATGGCTGGGCCATCTCTCCAGCCCTCGTTAATTCTCTGGAGTGCTGTATGTATCTTAGAGGGGTCTGTGTGGACTTCATAATTGGTTGGTACTCACCCTCCCTTTGAAGTTATTTCCTTCACATATTTCCTACCACTCCTGGCCACTTTCACAATGTAAAACTTGAGTTCTTTGAGAAAATATAGCGTTTTATAAGCAATGACTAGTCTTGGAGCAGTGAAGCAGTTTTATGGCTTATTTTGTTAAGATCAGATTGTTCCACAAAAATGGAATTATTGAAGTCAATTAATGGTTGAGATCTACCCCGCATTTTCTCATTAATAACCTTTGATGGTAGCCTGTTATTTCTTTTCAAGCTCCCAGGGGCTTATCACAAATCTTAATTCTGCTTTATCTTATGCCTGAGAAACCTACAACCTATTGAGATTAGGATCACAGAGGTACCTTTTACAGTCTGTGGGTTTGATTAAGTTTTATTCCTAGTATGGAATGCTATGAACATTCTTTAGCAGAATCAAAAACTAAAATATGTAAATAGATTTGAAGAACTTGGACTTTTGAAACTTTCTGTGAATTTATTTTGAAATAAGGTTCTTTTCTTAAAGTGTCTTCTCACAGGTATGAAGCACCTAGTGATGCTATTGAGGTGATAAGTCCTGCCAGCTCCCCTGCACCACCCCAGGACAAGCCACAGGCCTATCAGCCAGACATGGCTAAGGCAAATCAAGTAGAAAGTATGTCTGTTTGCCATTTCCCTATCTCATATTTGCATTAACATTTGCTTCTAATTACCTGTCTAGGCCATGGTAAGAACAACTTGTTGCCAGGTAGTCTGCTCTAGAAACATTTAGAGCTATACTAACAAAGTGCACCTTTTAAAACTAGTTATTACTCTTTTGTTTATATTTTAGTGAAAATAGATGCACCGGGGCTGGGGAGGTGTCTGTAGGTAAAGTAACTACTGCACAAGCGTGAGGACCTGAATTTGGATACCTAGAACCCACATGAAAAATCCGAGCATAGCAATGAATCCTGGAACCCCAGCATGGAGGAAGAGGTGCAGGGAGCACAAATGATGGTTTCTTAAGTTCACTGGCTAGGCAGTCTTGTTGAACCCGTGAGCATCAAGTTCAGAGAGACCTTGTCTCAAAAACCAAAATCAAGGTAGAGAGCAATAGAGGAAAGATAGTTGCTATCAGCCGCTGGCCTGCACGTTCACACATCCATGCACACACTGGTCCAACAGGCTTGTGTGCTTGTGCTCGTGCGCATGCACACACACAGGAAAAGGGCTGGGAGCTCTGCCTACTTCTACACTCATATTGTATTCTACTAGTCTTCATGTTCTAGCTGCAGTTTTTTTTGCTTCAAGATAAAAAAAACAAAAATTAGGTATAAATGTGCATATCACATCCTTTTCTTATGTTCTTCTGAGTTATTAATATTTGATACTAAGTCAAGGGCAGAGGCATCCTTGGGATAATGTATCTACCTGCTGTCTATTAGATGAGCCCACTCGGCAGTATGAAGGACCACTGCATCACTATCGGTCCCAGCAGGAATCACCATCCCCACAGCAGCAGCCACCACCACCTCCGTCCTCCCAGGCAGAAGGAATGGGTCAGGTGCCCAGGACCCATCGACTGATCACACTTGCTGACCACATCTGTGTAAGCCTTTTCTTACTGCTTTAGTACTATTTGTTATTCATGCAGAAAGCAGGGCTTTTTGTTCTTGTTGTTATTTTGTTTTTTAACAAAAAAATCATAGCAGATGTATTCAGGTTAGTTGGCCTGGGGCACTAGGAATCTGAGGCAAGATGACTGCTATGAGTGGAAGGCCCTTTTGTATTCAGAATGAAACTATACTGTCTTGGGTAGGTAGCTAATAACCCTCACCGTCTATTCTTCCCTCTTCTCATTCACAGCAAATTATCACACAGGATTTCGCTAGAAATCAAGTTTCCTCACAGTCTCCTACTTCAACATTCCAAACGTCACCATCTGCGTTGGCGTCCACACCTGTGAGAACTAAACCATCAAGTCGCTACAGCCCAGAGTCCCAGGCTCAGACTGTGCTGCATCCAAGACCAGGCTCTAGAGTTTCTCCAGAAAACCTTGTGGATAAGCCCCGGGGAAGGTAGAGTCTTGTTTTGTTTTTACCAAACATACGTAAATTTTGTTGTAATAAGATAATTTTAATAAGTCTAGAAGTTATGAGATTCATTTCTCAAATTAAATATCATTTGCCCTTATTCTCTGGAAGGTGGGAATAGGGGTGTCTTCTCTTTATATTATGTTCCGGATGTCCACTGTCTGGGCATTAGCACTGTGTATGTATATTAATGCATATTCCAAAGTAGTTGGGTAATATTTACAGAGACTTCAGTATTCCTTCAGAATTCTTTCCCAGGCTGGATAGGTGGTGGAGCATGCCTGTATTTCCAGCTACTCAGGAGAAAGGGCAGGAAGATTCGAAGCTCAGAGCTAGATTGGGCTACATAATGAGACCCTGTCTCAAGGAGTTAATAACAGTAACAACAACAACAAAAAAATCCAGGCTGTGCATACAGTGCAGTGGTTTGACCTCTAGAGGTGTTTGTTACCATGTTCTGTCTAAAGTTTTTCAAAAGGGAAGCAAGGGCTTTAGTTCAAAGTAACAGACTAAACATCAATTGATATTATATTATATTTACATAGAACCAAGGAAATTAATGCTTCGGAATACTGAGAACAAGAATGAGTATCAGTAAAACAAAGATTCTAACAAATACTTTGAATATACACAGAGGATGAATAAACTAGATACATGGAGACAATTCTCAGGTACAAAATGAGGAGTACAAAGCTGTAAGGATGCTGTATGTAAGAAGCTGGCTGGAACCAGGCAGGATGGCACACAAGACACAGGCAAGCAGATCACTGACCCTGTCTCGAAATAGGAAGGAAGTTGGCTGATCTTAAAAGTAGAAAAGCCATATTCAGAGAGTCCGGTTTTATCCCATGGTTTTTCAGTCGTAGTCCAGCTGGTCTTGGTGAGCTCACAATAGATCAGCCCCACTGTCTCCGTGGGTGGGTGCACCCCTCGTGGTCCTGACTGCTGAGAAGCCAAGGACAATGCCACTGGGTTTTGATCCTACTTCATGTTCTGGCTTTGTGGGAGCCTAGCCAGTTTGGATGTCCACCTTCCTAGACCAAGATGGAGCGGGGAGGACTTTGGACTTTCCACAGGGCAGGGAACCCTGACTGCCCCTCAGACTGGAGAGGGAGGGGGAGAGGAGTGGGG
>NW_026068025.1:3280354-3438466 GCF_014885135.2 Alexandromys fortis | reverse complement strand
AAAAAAAAAAAGTAGAAAAGCCATGGATGGACCCACACCTTTAATCCCCAGCACTTGGAGATAGAGGCAGGAGGATTTCTGTGAGTTTGAGAAATAGCCAGGGCTATGTAGAGACCCTGACTAGAACAAAATAAAGTAGAAAACCTCACACTATTCTTTGTGCAGCAAATGGCCAGCCGTTTTTACTCTCACCTCCTCCCACCCCATCTCCTATCCCTGAACTACTTGTAAGCAAATATTGCATACATTTTTAAAAGCTTAATTATCTTTTAAGAGGGCACCCAATCTCATTACAGATGATTGTGAGTCACCATGTGGTTGCTGGGAATTGAACTCAGGACCTCTGGAAGAGCAGCCTGTGCTCTTAACCTCTGAGCCACCTCTCCAGCCCCAAAGCTTAATTATCTTAAAGACAATATGAAAGCCTGCTTTTTCTCACTCTTTTTGGGTGGGGGTTTGTTTGTTTGTTTGTTTGTTTGTTTTTCAGATAGAGTCTTTGTATGTAGCCCTCACTATCCTGGAACTGGCTGTGTAGACCAAGCTGGCCTCTAACTAGAAGAGTTCTCTGCCTCTGCCCCTGAGCGTTGAGATTAAAGGTGTGCACCACTAGACCAGCTTATATTTTTCTCTTAAGTACATGGGCTGGAGAGATGGCTTAATGGTTGAGAGCACTGACTGCTCTTCCAAAGGTCCTGAGTTCAATTCCCAGCAACCACATGGTGACTCACAGTTATCTGTAATGAGAATACTGTATATATAATTAATAAATAAATCTTTAAAGAAAAAGTACAGTTATCAAGAACAGAAGGTTGACTGTAATCTGTAATCCTTCAGAGGCTGAAGCAGGAAGACATGTAGAACCCAGGAGTTCCTTTTAGATTAGCCTAAAAAAACAATCAATCAATCACACATACACAATAAACAAATAAGAAATAAATGAGACAGAAAACTTGATGCTATGTAGCAGATTTGGAACAATTGATGACATTAATGAAGAGGGATTCCAATTGGCTTCTCCACTTATAACCTACGTCTGTGGATCTGAATAGAGGAGGTTGGTTTCGCTCATTTTCTCTTAGTAAAACTATCTGATTTTGTCATTTAAAATGTTTATACAATCCATTTTGCTGTCACGGTTCTGGGAATGCATCGCAGGCTAGGCAAGTGGCCTACTACTGATCACACCTAGGGGAGCCCTGTAGTTAGAATAGATGTACATCACAAGCCATATGGAAATGGCTAGTAATTGGGGAGAAGAGATAGGAAGATATGGGTGTTTGTTTTTACATTTACAAAATACATAAAATGGGGTGGGGGGCTGGAAAGATGGCTCACTGGTTAAAAGCACTGGCCGCTTTTCCAGAGGAAGAGCACCCACATGGCTGTTCACAGCTGTGTGTAACTCCAGTTCCTGGGGATCTGACATCCTCACACTGACAGACATACAGGTAAAACCCCAATGTACATAAAAAAAATAAACGAATCTTTACCAAATACATAAATGGTTGGAGTATTGTATGTAAAGTTAAAATATGTAAACTAAAGGGTGAGCCGTAAAGGACAAACCATGAGGATGGATCAGGTTTTTTTCTCCCCTTGTGGGTGTTAAGATTAGAGGTTCATAGATAAACCTCAAAAAACTCAACAACTTTCATGATTTTTAAGAAGAGAGTGGGATTGATAAAATTATACATAGTAAATGCAGACATTGACTCAGAGGTGACCCTGGAGTAAAACCTAAAATATTGCATTTTCCACCCCAGCAGGCCTGGAAAGTCTCCAGAAAGGAGTCACATCTCATCAGATCCCTACGAGCCCATCTCCCCACCCCAAGTCCCTGCTGTGCATGAGAAGCAGGACAGCATGCTGCTCCTGTCACAGAGGGGAGTGGAGCCTGCAGAGCAGAGGTGGGTCAGGGCAGGCTGCGCCTTAGGCTTTCCTTAAGACACTGCCTTTCCTCTTTGTGTGGTACTTTTATATCAGGGAATACATCTAAGAGTATTTTCCCCATGAGCTAATACTACTAGATGTTAGCCAAAACAACACATTAACCAAGTTAGAGAAACTCCATCATTATTCCTGCATGTTAATCCTTCTAGACCCTTTGGGCAGCAGGTGGTGGTGATTCAGCCAGCTTTGAGTACCTGTCCTATTCCAGGTGTTGTAGACTGTACACAGACTGTGCCTTTTAGATTTTCTTCTCACCTCATTCTAACCCTAATTTTGACCTGAGTGACTTCATTTGTCTTGTCTCACTGCTCTGTATCTCAGCAGAGTTAAGTACACTGAGGCACACTGAGTAAAGCACCCGGTCACTAGCATGGCGTTTTCATTCCAGAACTAGGCCTATGAAGCTCCATTTCCTGCTGTTTCACCCTAGTATTCTCTGTTGTCTTGAGCTTTTTTCTTGAGTCACAGTTTCTTGGCATTAACATCCTTTAACGCCAAGAGCCAAATACATGATTTGATGGTGGCCAAAACTGGTAGGGAGAGTCCAGTTTTAAAACAGGTCTGTCTAATTCTAAGCTGCTGATGAATTTCTCAGAATTAATTTAATGTACTTGTAGATAATAAAACACATGTTGTTATCTCTAGTGAAATGAGGGGGTAAATCATTTGCATTCATATTTTCCCAGATTGAATTTTTATGCACAGGGACCATGTCTTCTTTTTTTCTTTCTTCACAGATAGTTTTCTGTCCAAATGCTGAGTGAATACACATGACCAGACAGTGTTGCCAACAATGTGTTGTGTTACCATCCCTGTTAGTGAAATAATGAGATCCTTTGTATTATACTCAGTTCCTCTGTTGTTTGTCTGAAAATGATTATAATAGGCAATTTTATGTAGCTACTACAGCTATTTTGCTGAAGTCCAACTTATGGGCTAAATATGAGCCTTTGCTGTTTTACAGGTAGGTGTGTTACTAGTCATAACTAGTGTACTTAAAAGAATTCCTAGCTTACATAACCAGTCGCTATCAAGCAAAAAAAAACCTGATAAGCTGTTTTTAAGTCTTCCAATTAATACTTTGCCATTTTATTCCTTAAGAATTTGTGCTGACCGCAGCGGTGGTGGCACACACATCTCATCCTAGCACTCGGGAGGCAGAGGCAGGTGGATCTCTGTGAATCAGAGACCTGCCTGGTCTACAAAAAGAGATCCAGGACCACCAAGACAGAGAAACCCTGTCTCAAAATCAAAACACCCCCCTCCCCAACAAAAAAAAAAGCTTTTGTGCTGTAGATTAGCCAAGCATGGTGGCACATACCTATGATCCCAGCACTGGAGAGGCAGGCAGATCTATCTGAGTTCGAGGCCGGCCTGGTTTACTTAATTCCAGGATAGACACTGTCTCAAACAGTCAGTAAATAAGCAAATAATCTATGCTGGAGATCATCTGCATTTCAATTCTAATTTTGCTGTTTCATCTTTCAGAGCCAAAAATATTTGACTATTTCCAAACAAGTTTCTGGTCACATCCTGTTTCCCAATAATAAGAATAAATAGGGAGGCAGTAGTTTTCCAAGTACTCTGTGCCTGTAAAAGGAATGTTCCTAACAGAACTGTATTCCTGACAGGAATGATTCTCGGTCACCAGGAAGTATAAGCTACTTGCCTTCCTTCTTCACCAAGCTCGAAAGCACATCACCCATGGTTAAATCAAAGAAGCAGGAAATTTTTCGTAAGTTGAACTCCTCTGGTGGAGGTGACTCTGATATGGGTAAGTGGGATTTCTTTCGTGAACCCTGAATAAAACACGCATTAACAATGCTACCTCAGCGTTGCCTTTTTTATAGTCCTGAGTTTGAAGGTTTTTACAGAGCATCTTGATTCTATACAATGTTAGCAAATTCACAAATGGTTCCTTCTCAGGAAACAGCCACTCGGGTGTTTCTGAAGCCATTTGTCTTCCTGGGGAACTAATGCTGGATCTAGGGCACATTTTTTTTTACATGTGACTAAATTAATTCTGCACAGGTTTTTATTGGTGTCTCTCTTGTTTTAAAGCTTTTTTGTTTTACTTTTATCTATTTGAACCATCTCCATAAAACATTTCTTAAAATATTCAAAAACCGTGTTTTCCATGAGCCCTGCCTTTCAGTCCTTTTTCAACAATCGCTCTTTACTCACCTTTGTAATTCTATTATCTCACTTTAGTTAGCTTACCTTTGTAATTCAAATAAACATTATCTGTCCTCAGGTTATCATTCTTACTATAGTGGAAGAGCATCTTTCCATTAGCAGCCTGAACAACTAAGTTACACAACTGTGCCTAAAAACAGATGCCAGGGTGTCAGTGGACTCCTCTGAAACCACCTCTCTCCTGCTCTGTTTTGAGAATTACTAGTTCTGGGTGTTGGACAGGCCCTCAAGGGTCTCGGTGCAGTCTTGTGGCATGCAGATGCAACTGTGATAATACACTTACTGCGTACCACACTGCATGTGATTATCTCCATTTTATAAATGAGGAAGAAAATGGAGTCAGAGAGGTTTGGTAACTGATGGTTACCCCAGAAGTAACACAGCTGGAACTCCAGCCCAGCATTCTAACCTGAATCTCTTCTCCCACCGACGTGCCCTTCCAGCAGCTCAGTCCTCAGTGTCCAAGCCTGCTGGGAACTGTCCTGGGAAAGCTGTATGCAGCCTCTTGCTTCCCATCAGATCACTGCTGTACTAGTACTGCACGTCCTCTGTCAGTTACCAGTCCCGAGACAAGGTTTCTCTGTGTGGCACTGGCTGTCCTAGAACTAGCTCTGTAGACCAGGCTGGCCTGGATCGCCCAGAGATCTGTTGTCTGTCTGCCTCTGCCTCCTGAGTCCTGGGATTAAAGGTGTGTGCTACCACCACTTGCTAGCCAGTCTTAATTAAACAGATAGACAATCGAGAGAGATTTGTCTCTGATTTGTGATTTGCTAGTCTCCTGACCCTGTCAGAAGAAATTCTGGGCTCTGAAGCTGAACGGCTAGACAGGTGTGTAAATTACATCGCTACTACTCATGATTACTATTCATTACATGCTACTCTGTTGATGGTGAGAAAAGGATGAGCCCACATCACTCATTGAGAACATACTCCGTCTCTCAATTATTAAATGTATCTTTCTTTGCTTTTCATTTTAGTATAGCAAATATAGATTTATTACAGAAAAGTGAGCAATAACTTCCAAGAATAGAAGGGGTTTCAAGATAGGAATACCCTGGATTCTCTTTTTAATTGGTGACAGATTGTTGAATGCTGACCAAACTGCCAGATTTACAGAGTGACCATGCTACCCGTGTTATCATGAGAAGTACTACATCACAGACCTTTGGTCTCCAGTTTTCAAATCTCCCCTACTCACAGCCCTAAAGTCGCCAAAAGAACAAATCAGTGGCTCTCCGCCTCTTAACTTAAGAGACACCGTTCCAAGCACACAGACACACAGGCCAAGGAACAGCAGGCTGTTGGGGTCATTTCAGTCCCTAGTTTAGTCTTACCTGGCTAATGGGGAGGAGACTTGACAGAGTACGCTGTGAGTTTATGAAGCCCACTGAACAGCTTTTCTGTTGACGTTTTCACACTGTCCTCAGCTAACTGGTCATTTAGCAGTATTTACTAATCTGAGGTCTGTTGAGGGCTGACGGTCTTACAAGTGTTTTGCGAAGTTACCTGATGGGAGACAGTATGTTGGAGTTTTAAGGCCAAAACTAATAAAACTGTGTTAGAGTCCGGGATTATTTTATTTTTCGTGTTTTTGCCTACATGTTTGTGTACTACATGTGCGATGCCTGCAAGGGACAGAGGACCGTGTGTATCCCCTGGGACTGGAGTACAGCTGGCTGTAAGCTGTCGTGAGTGCTGGAAATCAAACCTGTGTCCTCTGGAAGAGCACTTAATCACTGAGCCATCTCTCCAGCCCCAAGAACATGGGATTTTTTTTTAATTGCTAAGAGTTCTCACTATAAAAAAAGGAATTTATATTTAAAAACCAGTGGTTCTAGTGCACAACTGAGTTCTTACTGGCAAACAGCTGAAAATCCAAAAGCCACCAAGCCAAAAACCTGCTTCAACTCAGTAACTCAGTATTTTTCTCGTGAGACAGAGCAGTGGTAGTGTTCTTTGGCACTCACTTTCCTGGTGGGTGTGGACAGTGCGCCACCTCCCTTTGCAGAGTTAGCTCTTTTGTTGCCTCAGATCCTCTTTTGGGGCCTTTTCTGGTTTCCTCAGCTCAGCCTGGCCCTTGTTTGCTCCAGAGCTCTCAACACCTTTTCCCTTACACACCGTAATTTGGGGGCATTTAAAACTGAATTTCATACTGAAAACCCTTGAATTTGTATTTGTGTCTGACATCTGGCTTTTTTTTTTTTTTTTTTTTTGAGACTGTTTCTCTGTGTAATAGCTCTAGCTGTCCTGAAACTTGCTTTGTTGACCAGACTGGAATCGAACTGAGAGGTCTCCTGAGACCTGGGGTTAAGGGTATTGCTGCCACCATCCAGCCCAACTTTTTATTTTATCTAGAGTCCATCACTCGGTCTTTTATAAAACTGAACACCTACTCTGCTCCCCACACCAAGTCCCTGCTCTTCATAACCCGTTGTTCAATCTACTCCTTTCTCCTCCTCTGTTAAGTCAGGTCTCCAGTGCTTTCTTTTCCATCATTTGTAAGCAATTGCCGCATCTCACTGCACCATGGCCATCTGAGGGCTTTTTAAGTATGTAAACTATAAGACCCCAAGAATTTAGTAAATGGGTTCGAGGCCAGTCTTATCTATGTAAAGTTCCAGGACAGCCAGGGCTACTTAAGACTGTATTTTTAAGACCAAGTAGAAAATGGCATTTTGCTAAAATAGATTTTATATATGAAAGCAGCACACTTAACTGTAAGTTCTGAAAGTAAAAGGAGAGCCACATTCTGAGTGGTATTAACAATTGTTTAGATTATATTCACCTGAAATTCTCAGACAGGGTCTCTAATTGTGGCACTGAGATCCTTCTGCTTCTGCCTCCCAAGTGCCCCATGGCTTACATGTGCCACCACACTCTCTCCCGTGGGGTCATCTTTTATTGCTTTTTACTCTAGGATGGCTCAGTCGGTAATGGTTCACTCTTGTGGCACAAAATGATTTTTCTTTTTTTATTCAAGTTGCAAATTATAAGTTGTGTGACACGTTGCCAGTAACTAATAATGGGTCAAGGCAGAATCTTTGGGTACTTGTTAGGGTGTCTGAAGCCCACGCCTTCATCCCTAGGAAACCTAGATTCCTGTTCTGCAATGACTTTTTCCTGTTTGCTTGCACTGCTCTCAGGAATCTAACATCTCTCTCGTGTGAATTATCTTTTATTCATACGTTTTGAGTTTTCTACCTCAAATATGACCTGATTTTTTTTATTTCTTAATATTCTCCAGCCCCAAGAAAGGTATTTTCATCTCATTTCCACATAATGAAATGTAGAAAATCAAAGGGTTAATTTTATTCTAGAATTTCTTGAGACTTTGTATCATGATTATCTCATCTCAATTAACCTCAAGATTTGTTTGAATACAGCAGCTGCGCAGCCAGGAACTGAGATCTTCAATCTGCCAGCAGTTACAACATCAGGTAAGAGTTCTAAATCCTTGCTGAAGACTGAGCACTACAAAGAAACAGTAGGGAGGACACCGAGTACTGCATCTCACTGAGCTTTCTCAGCATTGTGCCAGGTGTCCGAATGCTGAACTTCACCAAGCTGGAGAGCCCAGAGTTTGTTTGTTTCCCTTTGCTATGATCTGCCGCAGAAACAAGCAGCAGTACACTGCCTTGTCTCCTCAGGTGCAGTTAGCTCAAGAAGCCATTCTTTTGCCGATCCTGCCAGTAATCTTGGTCTAGAAGACATCATCAGAAAGGCTCTCATGGGAAGTTTCGATGATAAAGTAGAAGACCATGGTGTGGTCATGCCCCAGCCTGTGGGAGTTGTGCCTGGTAGTGCCAGCACCTCAGTTGTGACCAGCAGTGAGACACGGAGAGATGAAGGGGACCCATCACCTCATTCAGGTAAGATGTTTGGTTCGGTGCTCTGTTGGATCACTGAGAACTCCTGTGCTGGAAGAGGGTGTTGTTGAATCCACTGGAAGTGGAGTTACCACCATGTGGGTGCCAGGAATTTAATCTGGGGTCCTGGGCAAGAGTCACAAGTGCTTTTTTTTTTTTTTTTTTTTTTTTTGGTTTTTCGAGACAGGGTTTCTCTGTGGCTTTGGAGCCTGTCCTGGCACTAGCTCTGTAGACCAGGCTGGTCTCGAACTCACAGAGATCCGCCTGCCTCTGCCTCCCGAGTGCTGGGAACAAGTGCTCTTAATAACCACTGCATCATCTCTCCAGCCCCAGTGTGTTGGTGTTTTGCTGTGTCATTTACTGTCCTAATAAATATGGCCAAATCTCAGTGTAGCTGTAAGTCATCACAGAAGAAACCACAGAAAGGGAGCAAAACCCCACAATGGCAAAGGCGTGGGCCGCCAGTCCTTGGGCCCACCACCCACCTGGGCTTGATCCCTAGAACCAGCAGGACAGAAGGAAACACTGATACCTGCATCCCTACTCCACACACCTCAGACAAAAAGATGTTTGAACCCACAAAGCCATTGGATGGATAGGAATTACTCAACAAGTCTTTTGCAAACACAAGATACATATTGTGAGATGATTTACAACCTATAAATCAAGCCAATAGAAAGTATTTATATCAAGTTACCTCATATGGTTACCTGTTTTCAGGTAAAACTCTGTGGCTAAGGAAAGGGGAAAAGCAATGAATGTTCAGTGTTTGCGTCTCCCTCCCCTATAACTTAGACATAGTACCTTTGGACAATATCAACTCACTATTCTAGAAAGTGAAGTATTAATTCTGCTCTTCCAATTTTTATTGGTTATATATTTGTGTTTTTCTTGACAACTATAGGCAGTTAAAATGATACTGGTTGTGTACAACTGGGTAGGGTAAAACTTCTGGGGCTGAGAGAAAAATGTGCTAAGTGGCTTCTTTAAATATTTAATATTTAGTCATAGAGCCCAGTCATTGGAGGAACTAGAAAGAGCCAGTGAGACTTGAAGAGTATCTGCTATGGCCTATCCTTTACTTCCAGTGGCCTAAGTCCTCTACTTGCTTCTTTTAAATTGAGGTGGAGGCAGGGGCAAAGGGAAGCAGATGTTTATTACCATTACCTACACGGAGGCCAGCAGGGTGTCCTTCGTTACCACGTTCTTAAGTTTATAGGGTGATGTGCCTACCTCTGCCTTACAGACCGCTCCGACTTTAGTTGAGCACAGGATCCTTCGTGCTGCCACTTTGGTTTTTCACTTGGCATTATAACCAGCATTTCGGTAGGCACTGTTGCTGTCACTGAGAAGTTAAATTATTTATCAGTAGTTAATATAGTAACTTGAATTTCACTTTCAGGAGTATGCAAACCTAAACTGATCAACAAATCAAATAGCCGGAAGTCTAAATCTCCTATTCCTGGGCAAAGCTACTTAGGAACTGAGCGGCCTTCTTCAGTCTCCTCTGTACATTCAGAAGGTGATTACCACAGGCAGACACCAGGATGGGCCTGGGAAGACAGGCCCTCTTCAACAGGTGGGCAGTGTTGAGGAGATTCATTTTGTGTCAGCACTTGTTAATATTACCCGCTTGTGAATTCCATGTTATGTAGTTTTCTCTCCTTCCTTCTCTTCTTTCCCTTCCTTTCATGTGTGTGCGTTTGAGACAGGGTTTCTCTGGCTCTCCTCAAGCTCACACAGATCCGCCTGCCTCTGGCTCCTGAATACTACCACTGCCCAGCAAAACTATAGTTTTCTCTATCATTACTTGGATCTACTTTTCACAAGAACATTTATATTTATGTGATCCATTCATTGCCATCTCTGTACTATGCTGGTTGGTAACCAGGAATTGCAAATAAGTCTGGATTCAGCTCTTCCGTGAACTTTATCCAGACCCAAAATGTCTCTCATGTTTAGCTTTTAACTAAGAAATCAGAATCCAAAGTAGGAAACACAATGTTGTAACAATGCCAGCACGCCTGTAGGTTTACATCTCCTCAATATCTCACATGCATGTGTGGGAGATCTTTAAAAACATAACTCGAGCGGGTCAGTGAGGTGATGAAATGTCTTTACTGTAAAGGAACTGCAGGCCCAATGGCCTGAGTTTAATCCACCTACATAAAGGTGGCAGAGGAGAATCATTTCCCCAAAAGTGTCCTTTGACCTCCACCTACATTATGGCACAAGCATGCCCAACACATATCATACACAATACAAACAAGAATTAAATATGCTTTAAAAAATAACCATGTTTTTGAAAGGAAGATTAAAAAATAAAATTGGCATATCTGCTGTTGATTTTAGAGATTGAATTATGTGTTTCTTTCCCTTATGCATTCCCCACTCCCAAATCTGAAATGAGACCTTCCCCTGCATGCCTAACAATTTCATAGTTATTGTATCTATACACTTCAAGGTCTGTCTGTTAAACCTCTATTGCCATGTGTAAAAAGGCTTATGCGTTAGAAATCTCCCACGGAAGCAATGCACACGTTAGTGGGTAGGTCAGCGGACAGCAGTGTTATGTCATTGCATCCTCACACGAATGTGTACTTCGTTCTCCTCCTTTCCTGCCTGGGCCCCTCCCTCTGGCTGTCTTCTTCCCCTGCTCTCTTTCCTTCACCCAGCCGTTTTCCCACCTCCTTTGTTCCATTATTTTAGGGAAATAATTTTTTTATTAGATATTAGAGGACTTGATAAAATGCATGTTTTATGGCTTACAATGATAGGAGGAGGAACTGTGGGGAAAGAACAATTAAGCAATCTAGAAATGGAAAAGAAAATGGTGTTCAATTTTAAATCTCATACACATTTAAGTCAGCCTAGTGAGACTGTAGAGAGGTCACACAGCCTGGCTAAAGCTCCTTGGCACTCGCCATGTGCTGAGAACTGCATTTCTACTGGAAAGTTACTCATATCGCTAGGCTCCTCCAGATAGAACTCTCTATCTGGATTCCCCGTGGAGATCCATGATGAGATAGCACAGACTTCTTATCCCTACCCATGTGTTACTTGTGTTATTTATCCTTTTGAGAATTAAACCAGTCAAGGCATCACAAGACCATTTACTGTAATACTCCTGCTCTGTTCCTTCTGTAAATATCGCATTGGATGCTAATGACACTAAAATCTCATTTTCCTTTTGTCAGGTTCTACTCAGTTCCCCTACAACCCTCTGACCCTGCGGATGCTCAGCAGCACACCTCCAACACCAATTGCGTGTGCCCCCCCTGCCATCAACCAAGCAGCTCCTCATCAACAGAACCGCATCTGGGAGCGGGAACCTGCCCCGCTGCTCTCAGCGCAATATGAGACACTGTCTGACAGTGACGACTGACCTGTGCATAGGAAGAAACTCTGGCTCTGATTTTAACTGCAGATTAAAAAATTTCTGCCCTCCTATGATTTGTGCCCAGAGACTTCTCAGGAGAGCCAGGGCCACAGATGAAGAAGAAATGATGGAAATTCATTTGGAAAATCAAATGGGAAAAAAACAGAACCACCCTGCCTCTAATACAGGCAATTCAATGGATTATAACAGGGAAGGGTTAAGTGTAGAGTTTTTTTTAAAGTGGACAATTCCTGTTTGTAAAGGAAACCATGATGTCTTTAAATCACTCTTCTGTAAATAGAACCTTTTTGCAGTGTATCCCCCTTGCTGTAGTTTCTGGTGTACTTAAATTTAAATCAGCACATCAACACTGGGGGTAATTTTTTAAATTTTTTGTCTATCTTTTTAACCCCAGCCTTCTAAACAACCTCACACAGCACAGTTATACAGTACTGGCTGTCATGGGCATTGTATTTCGTTTCCTCTAAATTCAACTTTCCCCGGTAAATCTTGTGAAAATGTTTAGGTTTTTACCACATACCCTGTCATAAAGGCTGAATGAGGTCACAGGGCAGGAGCGCAGAACGTCATTGTGAGTTTCCAGTGCAGGCTTTGCTGTCATTAGTAGCACTGAAAACAAACTTACTGCATGGGTATGTTAGAGTTCAGTTTTAAAGTTTAAAGGCTTATTTGAGGCATACCTCAATGTTTATGCACACTGGTAATTTAACCATGCCCCTAAGTATTCTGCATTTGATGCAGCCCAACAAAGCTTTTCTTCTGAAATAAATTTGACTATCCTGTCCATAGCTACAGTACATCATTTGTGACTTCAGAGTCTTCGTGTCTCAGGTTTCAAACAAGAAACTTTACTTTTCTTTGATACATATCTGGCTGAGTTAAAAAGATAACAATCTGTACAGAACCTTGGTCTTCCAGGCTTGTTTTATGCTGCATCCTGAACTAACCAATGAACACAAGTCCTTTCCTATCTGCATCAGCGCCTACTCTGCTTCTACAGAACACGAGTAAAGTGTTTTCAAGGTGCAAGTAATTTAAAGACTGAATTTTAAATTATGGTACTGGAGGATCACGTTTTTATTAAAAATTACTTGGTGTGTTTTTAGATTTGTTTTCACACAGCTTTATCATGGTGTACATGCTTCTTCCACTGCATACAGACACTTAGTGGTTTGGGGATAATGCCACTGAGAACTAGACAGGAGAAAGTCTCAAGAACCACTGCCTGAGCCCCGCTTAGCATCTGGACCACTGGTTTCTAATCCCCACCCCCCTTTGTTTTTATAGATGGAGACACAGGCTCAAATTTGCCCATATAACTTAGCAAGTAATAAAGACAGACATTTGAGATCTTAAACTTTAGCCATGCATGGTAGCGTGCGTACACCTTTAATCTCAGCACTTGGGAAGCAGAAGCAGACAAATCACTAAAAGTATAAGGCTAGCCTGGATTAGAAGGTGAGTTCTGGGCCAGCCAAAGCTACAATGAGACAGAATTCTTAATACCTGTAAAGTTTGCAAGTGTCCAAAGTGTACCTTTACAATAGTCAGGAACATAACAAAGACTAAAGTTTGATTAAAGCCCCACCACCACCCGAAGTTCCAGTAATAGTAAGTCATAAATGATGATGAGGACTGACCCTGAGGGTCTTTCACTGTTCCAGGTTGGGTTCAGTTTAGATCAGCCTAGACGACTGTCCCATGCTCACCACATTATAACATGACGTCCAGTATAATTTCTTAATTCAAAACTAGAACAGAATCCTCAGAGTTTACCTAGAGAGGGAGGTACGCCTTACTGTGAGACTAAGGGAGGAAGCAGGCACTGAGACTTAGGAAGTCAGCCGCAAGTCAAAGTGTAGCATAGCATTTTTTGTGGGCCAACACTATATAACACATGCACATACAACTAAATCAAGGTCTTCCAGTAGAGGTAATATTCTGACAATTTTCCAGTCTATTTAGTGAGAAATTTTATACTACACTTTAAATTTTCATATGCTGTGATTCTGTCTTACATACCCTTATGCCCTGACAACTCCAGTAACATGGTGTAGTTCAAATGAAATTAAATGTAAATTGTTTAAAGTTGTAATCAGTAAAAGGAGATCAGTCCCTCTGTCTCACTGCCTTTTTTTATAACAGTGCAAATGAGTGTTCCGGGAACATGCACCTTGGACCGTCTATCTGAGAACTACAGTCTCCCAGCCACACCACAGGACCAGGAGGTGGATCACCACAGAGGATTAAAAATCCTAAGACTTTACTTTTGGTAACTCTGGAATTATGAAATAGTAAAACATTCTCAAAGCAAAGGTGACTGCAATCTCTTGTTATTCTTCACTGATGGGATCACATTAGCCGGGGAGTAAGTGGTAAATGAGCACAGATGGAAATGTCAGAACTCCCCTGCATAACACACAATTCTGGTTTACTTCTGAGGACCTGGGCCTGAGGACCTGGGCCTTAATCAGTTATAACTCAGTTATTTTTCTATGATTCAAAGATTATTAGAATACATACAATATTGTATAGCCTCTAGTTTATTATGCAGATTCTCCCAGTACAAACATAGGAACCAAAATCCCATTGGCCCGTCCTGCTCACGTCACCGACCTCCACCGGGATGCCAACACCACCTGTTCCTTCAGGGCACCCAGAAAACCTATCATCTTTTCTCTCTCAGGCAATGGACATCTGCCAGGCTGGAGAGGTAAAGGCATCCAATTGTGTATTGTGTACTCTGAGGCAGTGACTAAGTTTTTTAATGCCTGATAGTAGATTCAAGTCATCAGACCAAGAATCTAATTGGTTTCCCACTTAACAGGCGTGAATACAGAGATTGCAAAATAGCCAGTGCTGCTAAGTAGGATCCAGGCCAGTGGTTCTACACTGCCAACGGCATCCATCCGTGCTGTCAGTATTGTTACGGGTTCAGCTCGACATACCGTGGGACTGGCTGTAAAGGAAGCCCACTGCCCAGACGGGTGACAAAGTGCCTAATTTCCACTTCAGAAGTGAATGCTGCTTACTGGAGGCCAACTAGAATTATTATCTCCCCCATATTGACTAAATTTTGCAATGCTTCATTAAAAGACTATAAAAGAACTCACCAAAATCTTCCTGTGCCATCAGACAAGTAACTTGGTTGCCAGAAATGGATAGAGAAGAGAAAGCAGGAACCAAAATCTTAGGCAAAGTATAATGACCACACCGTGGAGAATGTGGCCACCTAAGAGTCTACAGTTTTCACAGACCAGATGGATGGCCTCTCCCACGCTGCACTGGGAAGCGGCACTTCACACCAAGCTCTCGTAAGTTACTGTCAGTACAGGATAGAAGCTGCTGCAACTTTACACACACAAGTAGGGCCAGGCACAGTCCCGGCACTTGGGGGACTGAGGCAGGAGGACTCCAAGTTGGAGGCCCATCTCAAAGTAAACTAAATTTAGAAATAAAAGTGGCAGTGTATACTTGTCCTTCAGCGAGGTTGAGTTGAAGAAAGCTGAATTCCAACAATGATTCACACCACCGCTTGAGATCCAGACATGGAAGAACATCACTCCTTTGGGCTACCAGAGATCACCTTCTCTACAACAAAACGAACTTACATAGCTTAACAAAATTAGGTCAAAAGTCTACTTTTTCTTGACAGCTCAGCCAATTCTTCCCTGATGTGCTGTACAGAAACCTCATCTCTTTTCATCTCTGCTTGCTTCAGTGCTTCCTGGAAGATCTCTTTTGCTTGTGTGTATCGTTCTAAAATAACCCAAAGAAAGGGGAGAAGAAAATACGTGTTTTCAGAGTGACTGAAGAGAACCCACTCCTCGTGAGGATGTGTGTTTGGTTTACTGACAACTGGTTTCGAGAAGATGAGCTAGAGTAGGTGTCAGCTCTAGGTACTTAGTGCTGTGGAATCACCCTCGGGCAAAGATTTCACAATTGTATGCAACAGAGGCAATAACCCCAAGTTTATGGAAACCTGAGTAATATGGACTAGCAGGAAACTGATAATGCTATATCATACTGAGGCTTCAGAGCACTGAGGAACTGTACCTGTGAAGTACTACAGAGACAGAACCTGTGCCTGCAAAGTATTCTCTACCTTCACATTGTCGTGCAAAGTTGTGGAAATTGTGTTAAGTAAGCAAATAGTACATTAAAACAAATGCATTTTCTGCCCTTATTTAGCCAACCTTTTAACCCAGGGCAGTGGCTCTCAACCTTCCTAATTCCTCATGTGGTGACCCCCAACAACAAAATTACTTGTACTTTCTAACTGTAATTTTGCTACTGATTTGTGATATAAATCTGTGTTTTCTGGTAGTCTCAGGTGATCCTGTAAAGGGATATTTCCAACAGGGTGACAACAGTTTGAGAACCATTGATTTAGGGTTTTCTTCATTGCCATTTGCCCTCCCCAAAATTGTTTCACTTCAAAGCCCAGCAATGCTTTTCTGAGAAGGCAGTCTGTTTCCGCTCTACCTACCTCTGTGTATCAAGATGGCAGCCAGATTGCTGAGCACCATGTGCAGCTCAGGGTGATTGATCTCTCTTGCCAGATCTGATGCCTTCTGCATATAAATGTAGGCATCCTCAAAGTGGCCCTGTGCATCCAGAGTAGTAGCCAAGTCACTCATCAGCACAATGGTCTAGGAGAAGAAAAAGCATCCTTTTCTTTAAAAAATACACCAACACAGAACATTAACCTGAAGGTTAGAACACTGCACCCACAGACACACAGTCTTCAACTTTATAAGGATTCCTCAGAATTAGAGGGGGCAAACTGCAGGCACCTGTTGATCCACATTCTGCTCTGGAAGGTTGTGGACTTAGAGCAGGGGTGGGAGGCAGCACTGGGGAGTGCGTCTGCACCTCCCTGCATCTCAGCAGCGTTCTGCCACGACCGCCACCCCTGGAGAAACACATCACCTGGACTTTGAAACCGAGAAAGAGGTAGCTGGTGCTCCAAATTTCATTCAGACTATCTAAATTAAGTCCTAAATATTCCATGTTCAGTCTCATTTGTTCTATATGGTGGGCTGCAGGCATTCAGACAAGGCATCTACTCTTTAGCCGAAGAATGTATTTTGCCAGAAGAGATGATCTAAATTCTGCATTTAGTATTCTAACAAGGCTTTGTTTTGCCTGCTTTGAAAAACCATATAAAGTTCTGTAATAGTGGTCTTAAAAGTTGATTTTTAAGGACTATAGCCATGGATCAGTCAGTGGTAGAACCCTTGCCTTGAATTTATGAGACCCTAGGTTTAATCCTTAGTCCTGCCAAAAAGAAAAAAAATTAAAGTTCCTATTTCCTCACCTCCCATAGTAACACAGGAGGCAAAGATACTCATATTAACTAACATTTACTTATAAGGTTCTGACTGATACGGAAGAAAGTTCTGTAATGCAGTGGTTATGGTACTGCTTCTTGTTTGGTTTTGGTTGTTTTTTTTTTTTTTAAATACTTATTTATTATGTATACAATATTCTGTCTGTATGTCTACAGGCCAGAAGAGGGCACTAGACCTTATTATGGATAGTTGTGAGCCACCATGTGGTTGCTGGGAATTGAACTCTGGACCTTTGGAAGAGCAGGCAATGCTCTTAACCACTGAGCCATCTCTCCAGCCCCTGGTTTTGGTTTTTAAAGACAGGGTTTCTCTGTGGCTTTGAAGCCTATCCTGGCACTAGCTCTGTAGACCAGGCTGGCCTCAAACTCACAGAGATTCGCCTGCTTCTGTCTCCCAAGTGCTAGGATTAAAGGTGTGTGCCACCACAGTCCGGCTATGGTACTGCTTCTAATTGGTGTGCGGAGACTCAGGTCAGGGGTAGAGCACTTGCCAGTACAAAGCCCCTGGGTCTACTCCCCAGCACCAGGAGGGAAAAAAAAAAAATAAGATTTTCACTAGGAGTCTGTGGCCCCTGTGAAACACGAGACTGCATATTCTGAAGCTTTGAAAGCACACACTTGGTTAGACCTGTCCTGTATAAAAACTGCTGTGTAAACCACCATGGCTCATATAAAAGGGTCTTCACAGAGCCAGTGACTGACCAACAATATCAAACCCTCCTTGAAACAAGTAGTGGCTGGGAATAGTGAGCCGGTGAGCTGGTGCAAAGAAAGTGAGCAGACTGCATGTAAACCTTATACCCTCACCACTGTTCAGCCTGGCCGCACTGGTAACTGATCCTAGGCTCTGAATCTAGAGCCTCACCGATGCTAGGCAAGCTACTCTACCACTCTTCCCAACCCTTTGTCTCTTTCTCCTTTTAACATGGGATCTCACTAATTTGGCCACAGCCTTGAGCCTGTGACCTTAAGGCCCATCTTCAAAGCTGCACCACCAGGCCTGGCTTACACACACTATTCCTCAGAACGGCCTTCCTCCTTTACCTGGGGGTGTCTTTCTCCTTGTATTTCTTGACAAATCTGCAGGGCTTTTTCATACATTCTTTGTGCCTGTGACAGCTGCCTGGAGAATAGCAGATAGCGTGCACAAGAGTCCAAGCACATGCCGAGGAGAAGGTAGGTATTGGCTTTCTCTTCCACTAGAAAAGGAAGAAATGCATCGTGAGAACGTAATGATTATTTACAAAGGTGACAAAAAAGCCAATCTACTTCACTGTGGCCACGAGACTCCACTGAATGCTTCAGTCCTCACTACAGGATCAAAGAGTTCACACATCTATTCAAATATTGAATATTTTAAATTGGTAACTAGTAATCAGAAAAGATTAAGTAGCTGAGCTTGGTGGCGCACACCTTTAATCCCAGCACTTGGAAGGCAAAGGCAGACAGATCTCTGTGAGTTCAAAGCCAGCCTGGTCTACAGAGTGAGTTCCAGGACAGTCAGGGCTGTTACAGGGAGAAATTGTGATTCAAAAGACTATAAATGATGATTAGGATAGATTTAAAATAGAACAACTTAACAATAAATAAAAGAACAATAAAAATTAGAGTATAAGAAAAACTGCAGTAAGAAACCAAGAATACTCGGAATTCTGTAATGGTCACAAGTCAAATTTAGTCTCAAGCCAGATTTAAAGGACATAATCCAATTTTCAAAGAATAGGGCCTGGGCACCGACAGAACTGACTACAAACTTCACACCTGATTCCACCTGAAGAGCACAAGGCCGCAGATATAGAAATCAGGGCCCAGTTACAAGACCTCAAAAAAATGTCGAAACCCCATGAGTGAGAATGAGTCAAAGTCCACAAAGAACTTGGAGCCGTGGGTTTTATGTTTTGTTTTGTTTATTCCCTATAGCCTACGTTGGCCTCAAACTTCCATCAATCTTCCTGCCTCAGCCTTCTGAGGATAAAGACTACAGGCATGACCAACCAGCTATAGCTTAGTAATTTTAGGTAAGCTATAGCTTAGTAATTTTAGGTAAGAAAACTGTCGGCTACCCCCTGAAGATGCCTAATTAAATTACCAGCAGAGCTAGCATTCCTTCTCCATCTTTTAAGGTTTTCAGGAAATTTACAAATGGCTACAAAGCTTTAAAAATACTATGTAACTAAGTAACACCATTACCAGTTCCTGAAGAGAGCGCTCAAAGAAAACAATGAAGCTATGATGGTTGAGCATAGTCATAGTCAGAATAATGAAATAATTATAGTTTAAAAAGCAGAAATCTAGGGGGCTAGAGAGATGGCTCAGAGGTCAAGAGCATTGCCTGCTCTTCCAAAGGTCCTGAGTTCAATTCCCAGCAACCACATTGTGGCTCACAACCATCTGGAATGAGGTCTGGTGCCCTCTTCTGGTCTGCAGGCATACACACAGAATATTGTATACATAATAAATAAATAAATATTAAAAGAAAGCAGAAATCTAAAATAATTTTGTTTTGCTTAATCATAAAAGGTCAATACCAACTTTGAGGGCAAGGCTAGAGCTCATGAAGCCCTGGGTTCGACCCCACACAGTACAGTCCAGGTTAGGTAGCACACACCTATAACCCCAGCACTTGGAAGTATAGGTGAGAGACTAAGGAGAGTCACCCTCATCTACAGTGAGGTCAGCATGGGAGACATGAAACACTGTCTCATAAATTGGGGTAGGGAATGGTTTTGAGAGATGACCAAATATTCAAGAGGCATGAAGAGATGGACAGGCATGAAGACTGTGGAGTTCAGATCCCAGAATCCATGTGAAAAACTTGGGGCATGGCTATGTGTGCACCTCTCCCCCTCCCACCTCCCTTCCTCCAGCACTCGGTCTTCTGAATGCCTGGGATTGCAGGCAGGCATGCCCCACCACGCTCAGTTTAACTGTCTTTAAACGTTTCTGTATTTTCTTTTTCTTTTTTTGCTTTTTTCGAGACAGGGTTTCTCTGTGGTTTTTGAGCCTGTCCTGGAACTAGCTCTTGTAGACCAGGCTGGTCTCGGCTGGTCTCGAACTCACATAGATCCGCCTGCCTCTGCCTCCCAAGTGCTGGGATTAAAAGCGTGCGCCACCACCGCCAGGCTCATTTCTGTATTTTCTAAATGGTCTTTAGATCCTACAACCATAAAATGCATTCATCAATGTAATGTCAAAAGACTAGACAGAGGCTGGGCGGTGGTGCACGCCTTTAATCCCAGCACTCGGGAGGCAGAGGCAGGCGGATCTCTGTGAGTTCGAGGCCAGCCTGGTCTACAAGAGCTAGTTCCGGGATCGGCACCAAAGCCACAGCGAAGCCTCGAAAAACCAAAAAAAAAAAAAAAAGACTAGACAGAGAACTGGGCACAGGCTCTTCTGGGTCCAATACCAAACAAGCAAATAAGCCACAAAAGTAAAAAAACAGAGACAAGCAATTCTAGGGCAAAGACATCACAGTTACATGTAAAGGCGAGAAGATAAAAAACTACAATTAATGAGGTAAAATGCTTGTAATATTTTCTAAAAATAATATATTCAAGATACATTCTGACAATACGTTTGGTTCCTAGCACCCACACTCTAGCTCCAAGTGATTGTTCCAGGACAGGCACCAAAGCTACAGAGAAACCCTGTCTCGAAAAACCAAATATATATATATATATATGCAAAGAGAATTCTCAAATGCACAGGGTACAAGAACAGCTTATTCATATACTACCTTAGCATAGAAAAGTGGGTTAAACAAGTGCTACAGTAACAATCTACATCTATAAAGTAAAGCATAGAAGTTCCATTAGTAAAAGATTATCTCTACAAAAACTCCAGCACAGCAGTCCCCCCCCCCCAGCTCCCACCCAACCCTGCCATAGTCTGAATGTAACTGGCTCCCATAAGCTCTAGGAAGTGGCACTGTTAGGAGGTGTGGCTTAGTTGGAATAGGTGTGATTTTGCTGGAAGTGTGTCACTGTGAGAGTGGGCTTTGAGGTCTTATATATTCAAGCCACACCCAGTGTCTCAGTTCACTTCCTGTTGCCTGTGTATCAAGATATATAACTCTCAGCTCCTTTTCCAGTACCATATCTGCCTGCACACTGCCATGTCCCACCACAATGATAATGAACCTAACTTCCGAACGGTGAGCCACCCAATTAACCAGTTAAATGTTTTCCTTGTTAAGAGCTACTATGGTCATGGTGTCTCCACAGCAACAGAGACCCTAAGACGTACCCAGAAACACAGGAAAGTGTACAGAACTACAGCTGACTGGCTAAGGGGACACCCTGAATTTTACCTTAGTCAGCTGAGGTCATCTTCAGCACTTCCTGGAACACAATGGTAGAGGAGAAAAGCAGACTCTAAGACACTTATTTTCAAGAATATGACTGACTATTTCTGCTGGGCATAGCTGAGCTCCCAAGGGCCACAATTAGGAATTAGCTAAAACCCCAATGGAAAGCATGGGAGCCCAGTTTCTGTTGCCTCTGTAAATGGTCTGAGGACCTATGAAGGCCTCACTTGTGCAAAACCAAGAGCCAGATCTGAAATCCTCACGTCATACGCAGCATACCCCACATATACAATATAAGTATCTACATTGCATAGACATATCACCAACATACTGTCAGTGTTCACTGTCTTTCCTCCACTGGAAAGTCAGCCCCCAGAGGTCAGATGTTGAAGAATGTTATTTTCAGGTGTGTGACTTTTGTTTATGCAGCATTTGTTTAACTCTGTGAAGCTGTGATTCTTTGCCTGTCTAAAACATCTGATGATCCGGGGGCTGGAGAGATGGCTCAGTGGTTAAGAGCATTGCCTGCTCTTCTAAAGGTCCTGAGTTCAATTCCCAGCAACCGCATGGTGACTCACAACCATCTGGAATGAGGTCTGGTGCCCTCTTCTGGCCTGCAGACATACACACAGACAGAATATTGTATACATAATAAGCAAATAAACAAACAAACAAACATCTGATGATCCAATAAAGAGCTGAATGGCCAATAGCGAAGCAGGAGCAAGGACAGGCAGTGTTGGCAGGCAAAGAGAATAAATAAAAGAAGAAATCTGGGAAGAAGAAGCAGCAAGAGAATAAGAAGAGGACATCAGGGGCCAAGCACCCAGCCAACCATGGAGTAAGACTGAAGATAAGACAAAAGAAGAAAAGGAAAAGGCCCAGAGGCAAAAAGTAGCTGGGATAATTTAAGAAAAGCTGACTAGCAGCAAGCCTAGCTAAGGTCAGGCATTCATAACTAAGAATGAGCCCCCATAAATGACTTTTCTTGGAGCTAGGTGGTGGGCCCCCCAGAGTAAAAACAACCACAACAGTCATGACTCTGTAGCATCTCAGTTCCCTACAGAGTGGCTGGCTCTAATTTCTTTAGTAATTGGTTTGTTGAGTAAACAAATGAAAAGAATTAAAAACAGGGGAACTGAAGTGAATATGGAAGAATATATAATAAAGCTCATCAATTGTAACTACAAAACTTAAAAACATTAACACCACTATAAAAATGCAACAAGGAAAGCCATTACAGATCAGTAAGAAAACAAGTCACAAGGCAGGCCTGGGCAACATGACTTGGGTGTTCTCCTATCTCATGTCATCCTGAAAAGCAAACCAGACTTCACTGAGAAAGAGAAGCAGGAAGTAAAACTAGAGGCCAAACTCAGGCTGGCCAGCTGCTAGGAAGGACCACCAAGGAAACCCAATGGCTGCCAGCAGAATCAGTGCCTGTTACATACGAGAACTGGGTAAGAACACATTATTTTCACATAGTCATTACTGGCTTCCAAGATTATCCCTTTAAGAACGGCGAATATCAGATTCCCAATAACAGATAAAGTCTGTTTCATAAACAAAATTTACCATATAGATACACTTTAAAAGACAAGTGGTCCCCAGCACTGCAGACCTGCACAGTTCTGAACAAATGATGCTGTAGACTGACAAAGCCTCAGGCTTCCTCACACCAGACCACGGAAAGCACTGGAATCGATCAGATCTAGAACGTTCACTTCTGTCCTGCCAAATCTTCCTCTTTAAAATCGAGTTCTCTACCAGCACTCCCTTCCTCCTCCGAGTTTAGCAGACAACACTGAAGGGAACTCTCTCGCTGGATGCAGGTTTATGCTTGTTTTATCTTGTGGACCCATCCCTTCACCATTCTCCTCTGAAACAGGGTCTCCTTTTTTTATATTGCCTAGGCTTGTCTCAAATGCATCAACTCATGTGAATGACCCTCCTACTTCGGTCTCCCAAGTTCTAGAACCACTGGGTATCTGTGATCCTTCTCATGAGCTAACTGTACTCATTAAAAGCATCCAGCCAGTTCTGGAAAAGATGCTCTTTTGGCTAAGTCTAACCTATTTCAAATGTTCTACATCAGCAGCTCTCCAGCTGGGGGCTGAAACCCCTTGAGGGTGTCAAAGGACCCTTTCACAGGGTTCACCTATGACCATCAGAGAATAAAGATTATATTATTAACTGTAAATACATTATGATTCCTAACAGTGGCAAAATTACAGTAGCAAAGAAAATAATTTTTATGATAGGGGAATCACAACATGAGGGTACTAAAGGTCTGCAGCATTAGGAAGGTTGAGAGCCACTGATCTAAATGGTTAGGCTTGACTAAACCAAAGGAAACATTAAGTCAACATTATAGCCCTTGCTAGTAACACTATGGCTTTGCTGTCAAGTATAGACTGCCCTTTTCAAAAAAAAAAAAGCATGTGATCCTTTTGTACGGCTTGTCTGGAAACTTACATAAAACTTATGTTCTAATAAAACATCTTGCTGTTATCAAAATAAACTAAACTAGGTAATTATTTAGAGGGAAATATTTCTCAGAGTTTAACACAGTAAATGATTTTATTAAACAAGACAAAGCTCAAACTACAAGGCTGACCTGGATGAGACTAAAAGGCTTTAAGAACTCCCCCCCCCCCCCACACACACACACGCTTTGCTGAGGCTCTCTACCAGGACTTAGCTGAGTTCCACCAAAAACACCCCAAGGTCAATCTCCTCCAAAATGTAGATGATCTTTTAACTGTAGCAAAGGAGAAAAGTCTTGACTCGACCACCCACGTCCTTTGGACCCTGCACCATCTAGGATACAAGGTGTCTGCTACAAAAGCACAGCTCTGCCCCGAGAGGTAGAATAAAAGATGGACAGCATTGGTGTCAACAGCCTGAACTGAAACCAGAACCAACAAACCCCAGCCTACAACCAAAATGCAAGTAAGGGAATTCCTGGGTTCAGTGGAATACTGCCACCTCTGGATTCTGTAATTTGCAGAAATAGCCAGCCCTCTCTATGAATCCAAAGGAGGGGAAGGTCTCTTGAATAGCAGACAGGCTTTCAATGCCTTATAAACAGTTCTTCAGTAAACACCAGGGATTGCCCTTCCAGATATAACTAAGTCTTTTCACAGTTGTTTGTAGATGATAATCAGGGGGTGGCCTATCTATCCAAAGATTAGACACAGTCGTCCAGGGTTGGCCCCCATGCCTACAAATTATCACAGCCACTGTCTTACTAGTCAAGAATGACGACAAACTTACCATGGGCCAAACTCTAGCCATCACCACCTCCCACTGAATTCATCAGAGGCCCTCTATGCGCCCCCCCAAAAGGAAAAATGTCCCGAAGATGGTTGGACCATTGGGTGGAAGCAGTAAGACAACTTTGAGGAGACAAAGGAGGGTTCACATGTACCACTTAAGGTCAATTTCAGCGTGACCACTGGGGATGTGAGACCTGGGCCCCAGGATGGGGAATCAATAGTGATGAACACAGATAGTCACGCAGAAGAAAACTGTGTTGTTCCCTGGACATGCCATCCCACCACAAGTATCCTTAAACACTGGGATTTGTTTCCCCCTTTTAGATGGGACACAGGGCTAACCTGGTGAATCAGAACAGACAAGATAGGCAAAGACCCAGGAACAGAATTCACCATCCAGAAAACTAGCTTTGCCCAGTCCTCCTAGACCCAAAGGACCTCTGATAAAAGATCAGCCTCTTCTCCCCAAAAAGGAGTCCAGACCTATGAGGCACCAGCCTTCACCAGCCCCAGTGTCTACTGTCAAAGAAGGCTAGACCTAAAGTAAAGGACCCCAGCCATCACCAGACCCAAGGAGTCCCAGCCATCTAAGGGACCCCAGCCATCACCGTATCTAAGAGACTCCAGCAATAACCAGACCTATAGAGTCCCAGGCATTAACAACTCCAACCCCAAGGTCAATGCCCCCACTTCCACCTTCAGATACTGTTCTGATGGAGAAATCACCCCTGCTTGGGATAATCAATGTTACATATGCTTATTTGAATGCTACCCATCCTAACCTCACAATGGATTGTTGGCTTTGGCTAGACCCCAAACCTCCCTTTTACATTGAGACTGTCCTCAAGGAAGGTACCCCATCAACTCTAACTGGTCTGGGAAGTCCTTCTGTATATGTATTGCTTTTATTGTTTAGTGAATAAAGAAGCTACTTTCGGCTAATGGCTTAACAGAATGCAGCCAGGCTGGAAAAGATAGAACGAGTAGGCAGAGTCAGGGAGAAGCCACGGAGCAGCTGCCAGAGGAGAAAGATGCAAGCCACCAGCCAGAACCTTGCCAGGAGCCTCATGGTAAAATATAAAATATAACATAAGAGAAATGGGTTAATTTAAGATATAAGAGCTAGCTAGCAATACGCTTAAGTGGTTGGCCAAGCAGTAATGTAAATAATATAGTTTCTGTTTGATTATTTCAAGTCAGGGTGGTCTGGAAACAAACTAGCAGCCTCACCCAACACCTAATAGTTCCCCTTGCATCCTCCAAAGTTCCATTCCCAACCTAACTTTGGGGAACCTCCAGGGAGAGGAAATATGTTTTAACTCTTTCAACTGCCCTCTAGCAAATACCACCCTACTCCTCAATTTGTACAAACTCCAGCACTTAAGCCTCCCTAACACCAAATGGGCTGCCTTAAACCTAACTACCCTCTTGGTAGCCCTCCATCAACTTGGTGTACCTGTACTTTTGGCTTGACACCCTGCCTCTCCCTAGGACATTTCTCCGAGAAGAACAAGCCTGAGCTTTGTGGATTAGTTCATATTGTGCCTCAAGTCCTATACTATAAAGGGGAGGCAGGGAGAATGTATATGAGGACTACAGGCTTATTTCACACTAGGAGAACACCTCCTATACTTGTCCCCTTCCTGATAGAGGCAGGATTGCAGGGTTTACCACCCTCGGGACATCAGTCTTAATCACTGGAGAATCATAACTTGCACGTCCTAAGCAAACAAACCAACAGAGACATTTCCCACTTCCATTCTTCCATGTTTCTAGAAAATCAAGTTGATACACTGACTGAAGTGGTCCTGTAGAACTGCGTGGCTGGGCCTACTTTTCTTTAGGGAGGGAGGTGTATGCATGGCCCTGGGAGAAACACACTGCTTCTTTCTAAGCCACCCATTCACGTGTTATTAGAGAGACCCTAATAAAAGAAAATCTTACTAGGAAGGAGGAAAGAAAACAAAGTACCAACTAGTATGAATTACTTTTCAACTGGCCCCCTGATTGACAACCTTGTTCTACTGTCTGTCACATACGTTATCTATGCCATTGCATGCTCTGCTCCAGATCACACAGGCACTGTCAAGCTCATGATTCTTACAACCCCCTATTTGAGTCCCTAGACGAAGATTCATTTCATTAGTCATAAGCCAAGAGGGAATGAAGGGAACAGACAAAAGAAGCTTGACTTTAGACTCCATTATACCTGAGAACTTTCCAGTGGCTGAATAACCTCCTCCCTTAACCACAGAAACAGTCACTATGCACCTCTAGTTCTCTAGAAACATTACGGCTGTTCTTAACAACAGATGGAACAAATGAATTTGATTGGTTGGACTGAAAAGTTAGCATTTATGTTGTAGATGAAGACTGTACTTACTTTTCCTGGTCACCAAGACCCAAATAATCACACAGAAACTATATTAATTACAATACTATTTGGCCTATTAGCTCAAGCTTATTAACTAGCTCTTACATCTTAAATTAATCCATAATTCTTATCTATGTTTAGCCACCTTTTCTCAGAGTAGCATTCTCATCTTTCTTCCTCTGTGTCTGACTGACAACTACATCTCTGCCTTTCCTCTTCCCAGAATTCTCTTAGTCTGGTCACCCTGCCTATACTTCCTGCCTGGCTACTTTATTAAACCAATACATGTAGCAAATCTTTACAGTGTACAAGAGCATTATCCCACAACAGTATGATGGCTAACAATTATGGAACATACAAGGAAAGTCCCTAATCTTTGATTTCTGGCTGACAGAAATTTTAACTATAACTTGGCAGCAAATGTTTGTGATTTTTATGCTTATAAACCTGCTTCTACCCCTGTTCAGGACTGTCAGGGGAAACAGGCTCCCGCGTCCTTGTTCTGCAGGTCTGATCCATCCGTAACCTGTGTGATTTAATAACATCTTTGGAACCAGTAAGTGTTGTCTCTCTCCTTCCTCATGGCACATAATGAACCTGGTATAATAAAATCTCCACAATAAAATGCTCCATAGAAAAAGCAAATAGCAGGAAGTAACAGTGTGTCATTCATATAAAGTTTAAAAACACATTAGCCCTTGTACGTATTGCATATATACATGTACATACACACACACATAATAGGTAAACAAGAATAAATTAAGGACAGTAATTATACCTGGGCAGGCAACAAAAGACCCTAAGGAAACAAAGTAAGATACTGAAATTTGTCAAGGTGGGATGCTGAAGACTTTCCATTTCATCCTCCCAGAGAGCTGCCTCTAGAAACAAACCAAAGTCTCAAAAATATGACAAAAAAGGCTAAGAAAGAAAGAAATTAAACCACAGCTTTGACACAAGACAGTGAAAATGTACTCAGCAAAGTCTGAAGATTATATATATAAACTAAAATCTGTGAGAATAACTAGAGAGAATCTGTTTTTCTGGTGAGGGATAGTCTGCTATAAAGAGACCTGGGACTCTTAAGTGGTTATCAGAAATATGGCCAGTCAGTGGCTGGGCTTGGGGCAGGAAAAGGAGCTCACAAAAAACTGATTTTGTAAAAAGATCACTATAGAATCTCATCTAGGAAAACTAGACAAAATGAGTAAGGGCAGAGAAAACTTGGACAGCATTCATTATAAACCAGTCAGACTTAAGAAGTGTTTAAAACATTCCACCCAGTACCTAGCAGGCACGAGGTCTAAGGTTCAATTGCTAGTACTCAAAGAGAGATCCCAAATATAACATTCATCAGGGCAAACCTCATCTGAGCAGATGCCAGTAAATCAAAAGGGCTGAGCACATACAGCAACCTATCTGTCACACGAGAATACGTCAGGATGAACAGAAGGAAACTTGGAAAATAATCACCGTCCCAAGTATCTTAAGCTACCAAGGAAAGTATAAGAAAAACTACAAAATACTTGGAAATGAACAAAAACAAAAATGTATCAACATTTGTAAAATGCAGGTTAAGTTAGAAAAGAAAAAATCTTAAATCAGTAACCTAATTTCTCATGTAAGTTAGAAAAAAAGAGCAAAATAGGTTCCAGATGGGGACAATTATAACAGAGATTAAAATAAAAATAATGACACACAACACAGGAAAGCAGAAAAAGATTAATGAAACCTAAAACTGCCCCTTTGAAAGTCTAATAAACCTGACAAAAGTGAAGAAAAAATTATGGCTCACTACTAAGCGGGCTGTCACAGGGAGAGTGGTAAACACAATCCAGAACTTCCTTCCCGGCAGGCTCAGAACTCGCAGGGTGTGTGTGCTACAGGCGGTTTTAGAGCTGGGGTGGGCCACTACTCATAGTTCACTGATAAGGAAACTGAGAACAAAGTTGTTAAATTATCTACCCGAGTAACAGATGCTTAAACTCATGAAACCAAATACTATACACCAAATACTTTACTTTTCACCAGTATTTTGGTTTAAAATATGAAAACAAATGAAACTCTGGAGGGAAAGAAGAAGGAATCGATGTGAAAATTACTGTATAACTTTCTTCTGAGAAAGTAACATTTCAAATTCATCCACCCACACATTTCACTCATTGTTTATTGTTATTATTACTATTATTGTTTTGTTTCTCAGGACAGAATTTCTGGCTGCCCTGAACCTCACTCTGTAGACCAGGCTGGTCTCGAACTTAGAGATCCTCCTGCCTCTGCCTCTCTAGTGCCAAGTGCCACCACGCCCAGCCCTTGTGCAAGGTGGCTCAGTGAGTTTTATTAATGCTTGGTGTGCTTGGTATTGCAGAGTTCACTCAAGAAAATTGAGGGTGTGGGGCTAGAGAAATGGCTCAGTGGTTAAGAGCACTTGTTCAAGAGGTCACAAAGTTCAGTTCCCAGCACCTACGCTGGGAAGTTCAAAACCCTTTACTTCATTTCCAGGACATCTGATACCCTTGGCCTCCACAGCTGCCCATGCATACGCATCTGGCATAAACCCATACAGTCACACATACAAATTAATCTTCAGAAAACAAAATAACAGAGTGCTGGCTGGCAAGGCGGCTCAGTGAGTAAAGGCACTTGCCACTAAGCCTGAAAACCAGACTGGGAGCAGAGGAGCGCAGAATGGAGACGGCAGCTCCCACACGTTATTCTCTGACCTCCATGTGCTCCCCATAGCATACGTGCACACACAAAATTAAAATGGAAGAAATGGGAATGTGTAAGTGATAAAGGAAATGCGGGGGCTGGAGAGATGGCTCAGCGGTTAAGAGCATTGCCTGCTCTTCCAAAGGTCCTTAGTTCAATTCCCGGCAACAACATGGTGGCTCACAGCCATCTGTAATGAGGTCTGGTGCCCTCTTCTTACATGCTGGCATACATGCAGACAGAATACCGTACATGTAATAAACAAATCTTAAAAAATAAAAAGGGAAAAGTTGCTAAAATATTCAAGTTCCTGATTATTCTAATGCACAAAACAGAGAAACTGTGCCACAGTTTACATCAATACAATTCTACTACAACAAAAGAAAGGAACTATGGATCCCAAAGACATAAACAAGTGCTACATAAAAGATCAGCATTAAATGTTGTGCAACAGCATACTCAACATTCAAGCAAGCCTAGTTTTCTCTAGATATATTAATAAATCTATTTGTTCAGCATGGTACCAAATTATATATAAGTTTTTCCTAAAACATTTAATATTGGTAGCCAATGAACAAAAGAAAGAAAGAAAAAAGAAAGAAAGAGAAAGGAAGGAAGGAAGGAAGGAAGGAAGGAAGGAAGGAAGGAAGGAAGGAAAAGAAAGGGGATAACGGGCTGACACACAGCTTTCTGAAACAATTGCCACAATAACTGTAAACCCTGGAATACCATCATTAGCAACTGAAAAAAAATTGGTTTGGAAAAGTGGCCCAAAGACTGGTGTATGACCAAGAACCTGGCAAACACATCCAGAAGACCCATGTAAGGAAAGAAAAGACTGAAACTCTTCCAGGGAAAAACAATCCCCTGAGGACACAGGTAAACTTTCCCTCCATAACCTTGCTCAGGAAATGAGCTACCACAAATCCCCAAACCAAGACACTCTTGGGGCCAGCAAAGATGGCTCAACAGGTAAAGGTATTTGTCATGACAACCAGTCAACCCAAGTTCAATTCCTGGAACGTAAGTAAATGTGAAAAGGGAGAACAGACCCCATTCAATTCTTTAGGCCCCCACAGCAATTGTCTTAATAAGGTGAGCTTTCTCACCACCTCAGATCCTAAGTCTAAGCCTGCTCTATCTTCTTAAAAGACCCCAACTTTACCTTTACTAAGACATGGGATCCAATTCCAATCCATGAGAGGGACTGCCACTCTGGGATGAGCTTCCTGGAAATGGCTATCCAGCCGTGAAGAGCAGAAGAAAGCCCAGACAGGGGAGCGGGAGCGCAGGTAGGAAGAACGGATTCTACATGAATTCAACCAGCCACCCAACCATCAGTCAGCACAGCCCACCCCCGTAATTCAGCTGACATTCTCTGCTCCTGTTGATGGTAAAGGTGTAGGAACTTATTCAGATGGTAATCACCTCAAAATACAGGAATAGAGTGCAAATCCAGTAGCGTGGCCTACAGACTTTGGAGGTTGACAAAGTGATTCTATGCAATTCACATGAAAAATGTCAAGTCCTGTGAAAATTAAGAGATATTTCTATAAAAGTAGCATGTGTGAGCTGTTACCACATGCTTACACTCAATATAATTTAACAATGTTTATTCTTACAAGACTCATCCAGTAAAGAAAAAACTGTTCTTAATGAGAGTTTCCTATAAGAAACTAGTGGTCAACTTTACAACTAAATTAAAAAGCGAAAGCTAGAACAGGAAGAAAAACTGAAAAGCAGTGGGACATCGAGATTGCCAGGTGACCTGCCAAAATTCAGGGCACTGAGCCTGTGCCTTGCTTCCTGCAACTCAAATCCAAACACAATGCCTGGCACAAGATAGCTATTTTGTATTTATTAAAAATCAATAAAAGTTGGGGCTAAACAGATGGTTCAGCATGTGATGTTCTTGCAGAGGTCCAGAGTTCAATTCCCATCACCCAACTGCCTGTAACCCCAGTTCCAAGGGTTCCAAAGCCCTCTTCTGGCTTCCCTAGGAACCTGCACTCATGAGTTTATATGCACACACAGACACAAGCAAAAAAAAATTCTATGTAAAAAACAATAAAAACAAATGAAATACACATTAAGTGTCATGCATATCACAAAAAAAAACCCTAAATAGAACACAAACAATATGACTCATTTATACACACTTAATAAAAGCTCGGAATGCCAAGGGCAGCTGGCCTAGTGTGTGGCAGCAAACAATGAGATGCTGTCTCTTACAAGGTACAAGGTCTGAATGACACCCAAGCTGTCCTCTGATCTCCAAGCACACACCATAATACTCAGCCCCCACAAGAAAAGCACAAACAAATGATAAGCCTCACCACACAAGACATCTATATTCTATATCCTGTCAATAAAGCTGATAAGGTTATAGAATAAGCTTCAAAAAGGGGCACACAGCCTTATCACAATAATAAAAGCTAATAGTTAACATCTTCTGAGTTGCAACTATGTATCAGTCACTTATTCTAATGCTCTATATACATTAACTCCTCCAATTCCGAAGATCCAAAGAGAATACTGCTCTTAACTTCCTACTAGAGATCAAGAGGTTAACTAATTTAACCAAATCAGCTACAACTCCAGCTCCATGCCTGCCTACCTGCTGCCATGACTCCCACCATGATGGTCATGGGCTCTAATCCTCTCAAACAGTAAGCTCCAAATAAGCCCTTTTTTCTATAAGTTGTCTAATCACGGCCACAGCAAAGGAACTAAGACAAGAACAGAGCCCCACAAGCTGTCCACTGACCTTCGCAGGCACATAGCTGCACACATGAATACCTGGGCGTGCACACACATACACAAATAAATGAATATGATACAATTATTTTAAAATAAAAATTTAAAGCAACAAGAAAGTAAGTTAACTGCAAAGAAAACAAAATGCTGAAAATGAAATTGGCAATAAAATTATATAATCATGTTACCTGGATCAGGTATATAGAGAAATAACTAAAGATTGTAATCTTAACTCTTCTGTAAGTCAATAGCTTCTAAAAATTAAAATTAGGAAATAATTATTTTATACTTTCAGGAAAATACAAGAGCTTAGTAAGCACTGTCAAGTAAACCCAAGGACCTGCACTCCATCCCAGAGTCTACATCAGAAAAGCCAGGGATGCGGCACTCTTAAATGGAAAGGTGAGGTGGATCCTGGGGATGCTGGCCAGCCAGCCGAGCCTAATGGGGAAGCTCCAGGTCAAGAAGACCAGTAAGGTTTTGGGATGACACCACAGGCTGACTTCTGGCCTCCACTCATAAGCGCATGCACCCACACAGCACATGTGTATTGTCAGCTGAAAACAGATGGGGCAGGGTGTGGCAAGGAAATGCTATTTTAAAGTAAGTCTTCCAATACACTTGACTTTAATACTATAATGTGAGCTGTAGAAATTAAGTTAGAAGAAAAATACATACTCATACTAAAATAAAATATGCAGAAAAACACAAATGAACTATAAAATTACAAATCTCAAACAACCAGAGAAAAATATGTCTAATTTTTAAATCATTCAGCGCTTTGTATACATATTATAAAAAAATCAAGCTACTTTGTAATTGAATTGTATGCTTTGTCAAACACTAAGGACAATATTGCTAACCTTGAATTTGCGACAGGGTCTCTTACGGTGACTAGGGTAGACTGACTGACCAGCCAGTGAGCCCCTAAGATTCCCATCCCTACCTCCCCACTGCTGTTATTACCGGAGAACTGTACCACATACAGCTTTTTTAAGTCGGTGCCAGGGACAGAACTTGAGTTCTCATGCTTGCAAAGCAAGCACTTCATCAGCTGAGCTATCTCCCCAAGCGTCATTATTTTATGTTTTCTTCAGTTATTACACACGTATCATGAGGGACGAAAACCCAGACCCATGTTTAGTGTCATCTGCAGCAATATCCTTTCGGCACAGGGCTAGTCATACAGAACACACACAAATTTTGTGTTTTTGTTATATGCCAGGTGCATGTACATGACTGGTATGCCTGCATTTGGAGGTCATAGGTCAACCTCAATGATGTTCCTCAAGGGCTGTCCACTTTGTTTTTGAGACAAGGTCTCTCACTGTGACCTAGAAAACACTGATAACGTTAGGCTGGCTGGCCAGGAAGCCCCAGGATCCTCCTGTCTCCAGCACTGGGATTTTAAGCATCCATCGCTTCACAAATGCTGAAAATGTGGCCATGAGCCATTACAGTTGAATTTGGCAAATCATTTCCCGTGCCAGAATTCATATTTTGAAAACCCAGGTATGGTGGCATATGCCTGTAACACTAGGGAAGCAGAGACGGGAGGATTACTGCGGTTTGATGACTGGTCTAGGCTACTTGGCAAGTTCTAAGAGTGAGTAAATCTGACTTCCCAAAACACAAAGGACAACATCTGAGGACAACACCCAAGACTGTACTTTCAATGTGTGCAAGTGAGCATGCACATTCGCACACAAAGAAACTCACTTGCATCTCCAACAAGCACTCTTCTACCTAAAAAAAAAAACAACCAGAAGTATATTTTCACAGTATGTTATTAAAAGTCAGGTTATAATAGAACGTAAACAGCTGCTCTTTCTTGGCAACAGGATTATCCTTACTTTTTGTAATGCTCTCCAGAATTTTCTTTAGAAAATTAGTAACTATTTTTGAAGCTGGAAAAAGCTTTATACTCTTTTTTTAAATTTATTTATTTATTATATATACAGTGTTCTATCTGCATGGCAGAAGAGGGAACCTGATCTCATTACAGATGGTTGTGAGACACCATGTGGTTGCTGGAAATTGAACTCAGGACCCCTGGAAGAGCAGCCCATGCTCTTAACCTCTGAGCCATCTCTCCAGCCCCAAGTTTTATACTCTTAATAAAGGTATATAGGAGTATAATGAAGTTTTATAGTCTTAATCAAAGGATTAAAAATGCAGTTCACTTGGTAAAGTGCTTGCCTAGCACATCCACAGCACAACAGAAATCAGTATAGTATAACTCTAGCACTCGGAAGGTGGAGGCATGATGCTGAGAATTATGAGGTCATCCTTGGCTCTACTGTAAGTGTGAGGCCAGCCTGGGATACATGAGACCCTGGACAGAGTGAGAAAGAGAGACACAGAGATGAAATAAATCAAGAGCCATCGATAATGGCTCACATTAGTGAAGTGGCTGAGGCAGAAGAGTGCCTTAAAGTTGAAGCCAGTCGCCAGGCAGTGGTAGCGCACACCTTTCATTCCAGCACTCGGGAGGTAGAGGCAGGCGGATCTCTGTGAGTTCGAGCCTGGTCTAAAGAGCTAGCTCCAGGACAGGCTCCAAAGCTACAGAAAAAAACAAAACAAACAAACAAACAAACAAACAAATAAATGTATGTTGATGCCAGTCTATATCAGCAATCCAAGAAAGAGAGAGGGGAGTTGGAGCGATGGCTCAGAGGTTAAGAGCACTGACTGCTCTTCCAGAGGTCCTAAGTTCAATTCCCAGCAACCACATGGCAGCCATCTCTCCATAAAAGTCAGGTTATAATAGGATGTGCCAGTGGGAGGTATAAACATAATAGTTAAATGTTATGGGACTATATGACATTTCCTAGGGTGTGAACCAGAAGGAAAAGCAGCAGGTGAAGTCTCCATCTGAAAATAAGGATGAGGAAGGGGAAAGAGCAGTGCAATGCCCCAGAAGTCAAAGGGTATTGTTTCTTATAGGAGCCAGTGATCCCATGAATCAAAGCTACTAAGAACACTTGACTATGTTCAAAAGAGTTAGAAGACACAAGGCACAGACAACTCTTCACAGGAGCCTTACTTTAGGGATGAAAAGTTGCTTATGGTCTCCTAGCATCTTGCTACCTCTTGGCACAGAGTCAGTATTTAACAAGTTTCTCTATAAATGTAAAATCTGCATATTCCTAGTACTTCAAATCAAGTAAGAAATCCAAACAAAAGCCAGGTGTAGGGGCATACACCCTTAATCTGAGCCTCATGAGGCAGAGATGGGTGTTATCTCAGAATCGGAGGTCTATATAGCAAGTTCCAGGCCAGCCAGGACATGAGACCCTGTCTCAAAACAAAAACAGAAAACTTTAAAGCCCCCAGCCTTCATGAGTGCAGATGACTTTAATGAACATGAACTTTCTCTTCTTCCTTAACTTGCTGTCTATTTAGATTCATTTTCTTTTTCCCTAATGTAGGGATTGGTACCTGGCAGCTAAGTGCTCTCCCATCCAGCTCTACTTTAAGAAATGACTGAACAAAAAGAGAGGATTTCCTTATATATTTATCAATTTCCTAAAATTACAGGTGTAGCAGAAGTTAGCGAATTTATGAACCTGTCACCTAAGAGGTCTAGTCATATAAACAAAACCCCACTTCAAGTGGGATTAAGACAGCCACTTACTTCTCAGAATAAACAATTTGCCTACCCGCAACGTGGTTCTTCCCCTTATGGAACATTCAGCAATGGAAACTTGTGGAGAAAACCCAAAACCTACACAAGTAAATTTTCCTACCTGACATAGTATCTTCTGCTAATTCCTTTTCTCTTTCAATTTTTTCCTCTAGAGTTGAAATGCAGAATTCATAGCCAGCAAGGGCGAATTCCTGTCTAGAAAGAAGTATCAACAATCAATCAGCTGTGCTCACATTTTCTCAAACTCTTTACCCTCATAATTACAGCTCTGGTCTAAGCATTATCAATACTGAGAAGTTTCTATCTCTGGGCTGTCAATCTGTATTTCTCCAAAGTTTATTTGCTTTGAAGTCATTTAAGTTAATTAAGAGATCTGTCAACGTTTTCGTGCTGTGTAGCCATCCCACCACAGTCTCCAGTCTGTCTCTCCATGCAGCAGAGCCCCACGCTGAGGTTCCCAACTGTTGCAATGTGTTTTCTTATCTCACGCTTTGCTTAATAAAACAACATGAAAAAAGTAAACTAACTTAGGTACTGTTAATAGACAGTTAAAAACTTTCAGTTCTGCGAGACTTCTTTTTCAGCATTTATAATTTATTTGCTTTGATTTTCTACTTGTCAGAGGAATTGCGAGAGCATTAACATTTAGTCCTGTAGGATGCTACGCTCTAGAGTGGCCACAGCTGCAGAACTCTGGCACCAGCCAAACTTGAAGCTCAAGATCTAAGTCAAGAGCTGTTTTCTGTCTAAAATCCAGGCTAGCCTACGTTACAGAACCAGCCCCTATCTCAAAGCCCAGAAAGACTTGAAGTCAAAGTCCCACAGAAGTTCCAGCCTATCTAGTGCCCAATCAACACGCAGAGAAACTTAGCAGGCTAATGAAAATGGAGCAATTGACTAGAAGAGAAGCCAGGGTTGGGGCCTCTACCTCAAAGACACCAACCTTACTTCTCTCCCTAAACTCATGCCCTAAATACAACTGTCTAGATATGTTCCTGATTTACATACCATGTGCTCCCCCTTCGAATTCTACCTTGAGACAAAGGAAAGAAAAGTTGTGCCACATAATGTTTTGTCATCTAGAACCCAGAGAAAAGCAACCAAGATGAAGAACAGCTGAAACAATGCCCTGATACTGGCTTCAAAGCAAACACTGGGGCATTCTCTTGTCTGATCGTGGTATGAGTGGTACCTACACCACCAGGTGATTACAAGGTATACAAGAATGCAAACTGAGCAAGCCAGCGAGCAGTGTTCCTCCATGACTTCTGCTTCAGTTCCTGTCTCCAGGTTTCTGCTTTGAATTCCTGCCGTGACTTCCCCCAGTGATACTGTGTGATGTAACAGTTGTTAAACAAAATAAACCCTTTCCTCCCCAAATTACTTTTGGTCATGGTGTTTCACTACAACAAAAGACCCTAACACAGAAATTGGTACCAGGACCATGGACTATGGCTGACAGACCTGACCACGCTGTTTTGGGGACAATTGCGGAAGGACACTGACACTTGAAGCTGGGAAAGCCACTCAATGCTCAGAATTTAACAGGCTGCTGTGGGCCCTTGGGAGATGGGGATGTTGTAGAGAGGCAGACGAATGAGGCCTGACTTTTCTGGGGGAAACAAGGACTGTCAGGACCGTTTGTGCGCTATTTTGTAATGAGACGCTCATCAGCTGGAGCTGAAAAATTAGCTGTGACTAACAAGATACCAGCGTCATTGGCATAAAGTGAAGTCTTTGCTGTGCTAGAACAAAGGCTGCTTAGCCAAAGCTGAGAATTAGAGGCGATTTTACCACCAGCATCATTGAGGTGAAATATTCTGAAACTGTTTCCTGAGGGTCAACACACAGAAGCTGTGGTCCAGAGGGAGCCAAAGCTGTATCTCATATTGACAAACTTGGTAAGAGTCACCCAGGTGGTACTTGTTTTGAAGGCATACAACGGTCATGGGAAGAGCTGAGGCTATGGCCCTGCATGCCTTGGGGGGGGGGGGAGTCCCTGCACGTGATGAAAGGGCAGTCTCAGGGTCTCAGGTGCAGTGGAGACCCCTGCCTACTGGAGACTAGAACCATAGGACAACTGCCAAGGACAGGAGGAGCTGACCCAAGTTTATAAGTTATGTATGCAGGGAAGGAAGAGCTAGGGCTGCCCAGCCCATTGGAGACCAGAAGATCTTGAGTCTCAGACACAACAGCTATTTATACTTCTGAGAAGAACTGGGTTTTGCTTTGATTTGATCATAACCATGCCCTGGTTTCTTCCCTCTTAGAATAGAAACTATGAAACTTACTTTGGCCTTAGAGAAACCCACAGTTGGATATTTTAAAGTGATTGGATTTTAAAGTATTTGACAATTTTTTTAAGACTGTGCATCTTTTAAAGTTATATTATGTTTTAGGCAAGGCGGGACAGTACACACCTCTAATTCCAGCACTCAGATAGTAGAAGCAGGTGGATCTCTGTGAGTTGGGAGGCCAGCCTGGCTTATTTTGTGATAGTAATATTCACATGATATATTGGGGACAAGCACGAAAGGAAAGGATATATGTGAACAGTGATGTTTCTGTGTCAAGGTGACAAGGGGTCAATCATGCTATCTAGTTTGTAAATACGACACAATCTAGAGATAGAGGGACTCTCAGCTGAAGAAATGCCCCATTAGAATAGCCTGTAAGCAAACCTGTCAGGGGGGCATTTTCTTGATTGATGATTGATTGACATGGAAGGGCCCAGCCCACCGTAGGTAGTGTTACCCAAGGCAGTCATGGGGTAGATAACAAAGCAAACCGAGCAAGCTAAGAAAAGCAAGCCAGTAGGCATCCTCCTCTGAGGCTTCTGCCTCAGTTCCTGCCTAAACTCTACCACGGCATCCCTCATATTTTATCACAAGGGTCATTAAAGCCTCATTGGTTGCTAGCTTTTGGAAACATCTAAACTGTTTCCTAAAGCCTTCTATGTAGCTGATGGGCTTTTTCCTCTTTATAAGTATTTAGGGTCATTTGTGGTGGTACATGCCTTTAAGCCCAGCACTCAGGAAGCAGAGACAAGTGCAAAGTTTGAGACTAGCCTGGTCTACATAGCGAGTTCCAGGATAGTCAGGGCAACAAAGAAAAGCTCTGTCTCTAAAATAAAAAATAGAAAAGACTTTAAACTCATCTACTATTTTAAACCTAATTCCTAACTTCCATATCCAGAATTCCCTCTACTACTGGCTCTATCACCCACCAAAATCCTACTGATGATTATTTCCACATACTCTGAAGACATTTAAACAAAGCATCTAATTCCACTAGAGCCACTTGTGCTGGCTAGTTTTATGTCAACTAGATACAAGCTAGAGTCATCTAAGAGGAAGGAACCTCAACTGAGAAAATGCCTATGTTAACTGGGTTGTAGATGAACTGCAGGACATTTTCTTAGAGACTGATGTGATGATGCCCCCTGGACTGGTGGTCTTGGGTACTGTAAGAAAGCAAGTTAAGCAAAGGAGTAAGGAGCACCCCTCCATGACCTCTGCATAAGCTCCTCCTCCAGGTTCCTGCTCATTTTGAGTTCCTAACTTGGCTTCCCTCCATATGTACAAGCCAAATAAACCCTCCCTGCCTCCACATTGCTTTTGGTCATAATGTTTTAACACAACAAAAGGAACCCTAACTAAGACAATACTTATTTTCCAGAATGGATAGTAAGCTGAGCCAGAGACAACCCAAAAGAAATCCTCACCATTTAACTTCATACTTAGCTTCCTCTTTTGCTGGTAGTCGCAGAGTGGCTTCTTCAAGTCTATTATGCTGTGGTACTTCTTACACTGTTCCCTTTGCTTCTAGGAAGTTAACTACAGATCTAACTACTTCACTTCTCATTACAAGCAAACATCAAATACTTGATTAGTTATCACAGTACAGTTACAGGGATGAGGGCTGTGTTCTGCGCAGGTAAATGGAAACAGAAGGAGAGAAACTGGAAAGGCCTCAAAATTACCAAGATGAGAAATGAGACACTTTAAGTATAACATCCAATTTTTGGAGACCCCAAGGTCTGAGTGTTCTGCTCATCACTCTACTACCCAGCCACTGCCACTTCTATACTCTGATCATACTTACTTATTCTGAGCGGCATAGATACTGGCCAGTTTCAGAGAGATCTCAATTATTGCATTGTCTTCCTGTTGGGATTAAAAAAAAAAAAAAGCAATTCATGAAAAGTAAAAATTTCTTATGGAGTATTTCCAACCTCTCTACTGAATTTGGCTTTACAGCCAGTCTTTCCTCCTTTAAAGGAATTAACCAACTATGAATTCTTTGGCCATCATCATTTGGAATCAGTGAAATATTAGCCATTTTTTACAGGTCTGGGGGCGAAATAACTTTTTTTGTGTGTGCTAGGTCTGGGGCTACAAGACATACCCTGGTTGGTTTTTAGGTAATTAGACACAAACTACAGTTATCTGAGAATAACTCAATTGAGAAAAATGCCTCCAGCAGATTGTCTGAAAGCAAGCCTGCGGGGATTTTATTGATTAATGACTGATGTGGGAGAGTCCAGCCCACTGTGGGACTGGGTAGTCTAAGAAAGCAAGCTGAGTGAGCCACGGGAAGCCAGTAAGAAGGATTTTTCCATGTCCTCTGCTTCAGCTCCCACTTCCAGGTACCTACCTAGAGTTCTGGCCCTGACTTCCCTCAGGGACTTTTGACCAGAAAGCTTAAGATGAAATAAACCCTTTCTTTCCCAAGTTACTTTTTGGTCATGATGTTTTCGTCACAACAACAGAAACCCTAAGACAGGGAGCTCTCATTTTGTTAGCTGCATCAATAAGGAGGCAATATTAGTGTCCTTACCTGCTTCATACCTCCTCCAAGCAGGTAACTCATTGTCGCTTTAAAAAGTTGTTCTGCCTAAAAGCATAAATATTTAAAAAAAAATCTACATGTGACTCTTGATTCCAAGTACCAATCTTAGGTGCATACGTGAATACATGCATACATACATGTGTGCCCCCCCCCCCAACGGATACGCAGAGCACTGATACTCTTAAAAGGGACCAAAGGATCAGGGCCTCATCTCTAATCTGTACCTTAAAGTACCCTGTGATGAATGGAAGCTAACTTGAAGAGATTAATCACTTGAATTCGTGTGACAGATCGCAAACTGTCCTGTGATAGTCACCCTATCAATTAAGTTTTCAAAATAGCCTCGATTTTTGAATCAGCCTTCTTTAGTTAGGTGTGATCATACCACAAATTTAAGTTCTAGCTAACAGTAACAGGCAGAGAATGTCAACACCTTTAAGACATTTCATAAGAATGTTACTTGCACCAAATTCTCTCCTTTCCCCTTCCCGCAGGCTGCATGAGTCAGCTCACTCATGGCAGATGAAGACATACTTCAAAACGAACCCGAGATTTTTGAACCACACAGAGATGCCTAATCTGCTTGTAGTTTTTTACCTACTTGTGGGCTAATCAATTAAAAAGAAACACTTGTATCTTGAGTCACTGTATTTTAGGGACCTTTTTGAAGAATAACATATCTCCTCACTGTTACAGTTCCCTTGAGGGGTTACCACTTCAAGACATCACAAAGTGACTGACTTACATTTTCAAGTTGCCCGCGTATAAATGCCAAGTTGGCCATCTGAAAGCAAATTATAAAGAGCTGTTCAATTCAGAACACTGAAGTTTACACCAACTTAAAAACCTTTAAGTGAGACTCTTTCCTGCTTTAACAATCTTTAAAAAAAAAAAAAAGTTCACAACAGAGAAAATGTCACCAGTTAATCTGCTAGCGGCTCAGTACAGCAATAGCGAGAGAAGCCCCGAGTTTATTCTACACATTCTGTTGGAAGCAAATTAAACACATCTACTCATCACTGAAGAGAAGAACACTAAGATATCTGTTTCTTTCTGGTCTGAAATTATAAGTGACCCCATAAAGGATATAAAAATTAAAACCAAAAGAAAACGTAGAAAACGAAAACCTTCGGGACATCTTGAGAGTCAGGAAGATAAACTAGGAGGAGCACTTCCTCAGCATCCACCCTTCCTCATCAATAGCTCAAACTGCTCAGAGGAGTTACCAAATCGTAAGTGTAAGAGATGGCTTTCTTGTTATCACTCTGATACGCAAGGCGAAGAGCATCATGCAAAATTAGTTCCGCCGCTTCTGGCTCATCTTTCATGATGCTCAACTAAAAAGAGAAGACAAAGGAAACGTTATATGAAATGTAAGGAAAGCAGATGTGCATGCTGCTACAGATTAGATACAACACAGTACACAGAAGAAAGTCACTAATTCATCATGTAGTTATGGCATCCCCACTGTGCCCAGCTACCATGCTGACAGAGAAGACAGGGAGAACAGCCTCCTTGCATCTAGGTATGCTTATACAACAAAGCTTGACTAACAGACCAGACAGAATGAATGTGAGCAATCTTTTTTTCCAGAGACAGAGACCTGGCTGCCTCTGCCTCCTGAGTGCTGCGGTTAAAGGTGTGCAGCGCCTCGCCTGACGCTGTATTTACTTTATGAGGAAGCTACTTGCCTTTTACCTTCTTTTCCTCTTCCTGTAGATTATAAGGGACCACGTAGGACAAGGAGGCTTAATTAAAACTCATGAGGAGAGCAACAAAGAAAAACACCACAGAGTGAACCAGGGATCTCATCTAATGGGAATCAAGGAAGTGTTCAAGAAAATGAGAGTAAAAATGGGGTAAGGAGAAGGAGTCAACCGGACAACAAAATGGACAGAAGAATGGCCCCAACAAAGATAAGGAGCGAAGCTCCTACAGACGGAGAAGAATGGTTCCTGGGAATCAATGCAAGGACGGACAAGGTGGATGGAGGACAGTGAGTCAGAGTCACTGTCACTTCGGTCACTTCCAGTCCTGCAGCCCATGACAGGCTTGTGTTTCCTCAGACACAGGGAGAAAGGCAACACGCTCTGCTTTACATTCTCAAAACATCGCTCGGCCGCTGCACAGAAAAAGAACTGCAGTGGGGCCAGGGAACAGGACCACTGGGAGAAGAATGGGGGAGATGGGGTGGAGGGCTCGGAAAGACTGGAGAAGCGTTTTGATTTTCATGGCACTGTGATTATTGCTGTGTGACTGGGGATTATCAACAACGCACTTTAAGAACCACGACGGGTTTTTTTTTTTTTTTTTAGGCTGGTTATTTTTTTCAGGTGGCAAAGCGAAGAGTGTTTAAGAACATATTTAGGAGGGGTCATTTAAGAACAAGCGCTTAGTTCGGAACATGCTAAGTATGAAGTAGCGACGCAAGAGAGACAACACGTGAACGGCACACTGCAGTCTGTGAACACAAATTTGGACGCTGATGGCATTAAGTCGATACTGAACCCACTGGAAGAGATGAAACAAACCTGGAGAGAAAATATAAAAGAATGTGGAGAAACAGATTTAGACGCGAACCAAGAGACATAAGCAACACTACATTGCATTTTCGAGGCGTCATACAGATACTATGCACAAAATATCACTTCGGCTTGGCTGGTTAAGCTGATTAAAACCACCCCCGCAAAACATCCCCACTCAGAACGTTCGGACAAAAGAGAAATGCGAGGGTGCCATCTCCACCTGCGCTCACGACCGCAGCGGTTTTGCGGCAGGATTCAGCGCGGACCGGTCTGGACGGATGCCAGCCTGGCACCTGGGGCCAATAATCCATCCAGACCTCGGGGAAAGCGGAGCGGAGAGCGCGCACGCCCCACCGAGCCCCCTCACCTTGGCTCGTTTCAGCAGCTGGATGATCTCGGCCTCCACCTCGTCTGTCTCGTCCTCTTCCGACTGCTCCGCCGCCGCTGCGGGCCGCGAGAACCAGGCGAGCGCTGCGAGAAGCGGCTCAGAGGTCACCGGGACCGGCCCGCGCCCCCGCACCCCCGCCCGCCCGCCCGGCCCCGCCCGGGAGCGCGCCGCTCACCTGCCAACAGCGGCAGCAGTCCCTGTCCCCGCGCCGGCGTGCCTCGGCTCGGCCGCCCCTCGGCGCCCGGCCCCGTGTCGCCCGCCCGCTCCGGCAGCAGACGCGCGGCGCATCCTCCGCACCGCCGGCCCGCGGCCCGCAGCAGCGTCCGGCCCAGACGCCAGCGCAGCAGCCGGAACATGCCTCCGGCGCGTCCTCAGCGCACCACCAGCTGCGACAGGAGCGGGACGCCCCGCCTGGCCGCATGCGCGATGACGTCCGCTGACGTCACGCCGCCTCGCCCCGCCTCCCTGCCCGGAGCGCGTGAAGAGTTCGCCGCGTCCCGGAGGAGAACGCGGGCTGCGTGCCATGGCGGTCACGCTGCCGGCGGTCGTGGAGGAGCTCCTGAGCGAGATGGCTGCCGCTGTGCGGGACGGCGCGAGAAGTACGGCCCGCGGGCTTTTTATTCTTACCCCGCATGGTTTTGCCTCTAAAGCCTGTGCTCGTTAAGTTGTTTAAACACAGGAATTTGAGTGATAGACGTCAGATTCCGGAGCGCGAGCGGGCCGGAGGGGAACCCCGGGTATAGGCAAGGGCCAGGGATTCGGAATGGCAGAAGCCTAGACAATTTTGAGTTACTCAGAATCTTTTTCCATAATCCATGATGCAAAGTTTAAAAATAATACTCTCCTAAAAAATACTCTTCCTATACTTTGTTTAGAAAAAATATAGTCACAAAACCTAAACATCTAGCAGTTGAAAAATACTTTCCCCCTGTGGCCAGCAGAGGGCGCCCTCTGTCTTCAACGAAAAGACCAAACGAGATGATTTTTGTTTGGTGTAGAGGAGGATCTTCTTGTAGCTCAGCTACAAGAGGGCTTGCCTAACATGCATTGAGCCGCCGTGGATCCTCGCCCCTGCATAAGACCAGGCACAAGGCTGTAATCTCCGCACTTGGGAAATTGGAGACAAGAGAATCAAAAGTTCAAAGTCATCCTCAGCTACATAGCGCTAAGCCAGATGGACTACCATAGGAAGACGGTCTCAAGAAGGGGGGAGGGTCAGGAAGATCCTTTTAGACTGATTAGAAGCACCCTGTCAAAAATGGCGCCCCAAAATAATAGTCAAATTAGAGCTCAAAACTGTTTCTGTCCATCCATTGCGCTCTGTGAAAGGGTTTGAGTTCCTGCTTTAAAGGGCTGAGAAAAATGTTTTCATTTTGCTCTTTTACATATGTATAAAAGATTTGATCAACCAGGTAGTCAAACACGTTTTGATTTCAGAAAAGTTGTGGGGGTGTCTGTTGTGAGCTCTTGCTTCCTGGATTCGACCATAAATGTTCGGAGTTTTATAGACCCCCCTTGCCAGAACCGGGATGTTAATGAGAGTGGGTTGATCCATATGCTGACAACTGAAGAGGATGTCACTGACATTTGACATCCCTTGGTCAGGATAGAGTCCAGTGGCGCCGTTTTCTGCTGGTTCGAAATCTTGGCTCTTCCTAATCCCGACTCTTCATTGGTAACCTTGCCGAAGAAAAGTCCAGGTTGCATGTGCATGCTGTATGAACTTGTCAGAGCTGAGCCATGTAGGAAGCTATGGTTTCCTTTCCCGTGTAACTTGGTCTCTGTACTATAACCGTCTTGGCTTTGTATGCTTACTTAAACCCCAAATTTTTTGCCAGTGTTACAAATCTCCACTCAAAACGTTAAGGTTAAAAGGCATTTTATCAGTTATACTTACCCTAAAGAAGTCTGTCCAAGAGCCTGCTGACTTGCCTCATGGGAATCGGCTGGTGTCGGAGGGGACTACAGTGATCTTCCTCGCTGTTGCAGTCCTGGGAATTCTCTTTACCCACTTTGGTTTTATGTTTCGCATAGCCTGCGAATCTCTTCCCTCTCGTTTATTCATGTATTTATTGTTTCCTGTCTTACCTTATGAAGCACAGTACTTCAGTAGGTTCCTGAAGGAGGCATGAACTGGATCTTTGAGGCTTTGAATGTCTGAAAGAGGTTTTTCTAGTCTCACACTTCATTGGAAGGTATTAAATTACATGTAAGAAAGAACATTTCTTCATCTGAAAGCATCATTCCATAACAGTCTAGCATTTTGCATCTAGCATTGTTCCTGAATTTTGTGTGTGGCCTTTATTCCCTCTGGGTGTTGCAGTCCACCCGTGGAGAACTGATGGTGAATAGCACTGGTGTATGTTCCTTTTCGAAGATCACGTGTGACCACACTCACCTTCCTCTCTGCTTTATCATGCTTTAAACCAATTCGAGATTACTCACAAAAGTTGGCCTCTGCAGCGCCAGTGCTGTAGGTAGATGTTAGCCTGTGTTGCTTAGGGGAGAATGACCAAAGAGTGGCATGGGAGGCTCGGGGGTTTGGGGTGTTGGGAGTGTCTGGTGTCTATTTCCTTTTGTTTGGCCTCAAGTCCAGTGTTCATGCCTAAGCCTTCTGAGTTTCAGTTACAGGTGTGTATCTGGCTTTTCAATTTCTTTTTTAAAATTTTGTGTGCCTGGGTGTTTTGCCTGAAAGTGTATCTGTGTATCATGTGGGTGCAGTGCCCTCGGAGGCCAGAAGATGGCATCAGATCCTGTTGGACTGGACTGTGAGGGAGCTGGGGTGTGAGCCCTGCTCCTCTCAGGTCTTAACTGCTGAGCCCTCTCTCCATACCCTCAATTTTTACCTCATGTTAACCCACGGATGTTGATCCCATGGGTGTGGAGAGCCAGTTATATCTTGTTTATGGCCTTGATTCTCAATCTTCTGATACGATTTTGTCCGTTTTATTTTTACGTGTATGTGTGTCTGCATGTGTCCGTGTATTATATGTGAGGAAGCCCCCCGAGGCCAGAAGAGGGTGTGGGATCTGTGGCAGTACAGGCAGGTAAGAGCCACCCAGTCTGGTGCTGCAAACCAAACTCCAGCTGGCTTCGAGAGCCGCAAGCTCCCTTAATGAAGGAGGCATCTCTTCAGCCTCTGGTTTTGTTTACCACTCCATCCTGCGGGTACTCTTGATGGACTCTTGATGGACTTGACAGACGTTCTTTTCTTTCTAGTGTTTCTATCACCAGGTTATGAAGTGTGCTTTACTGCCCCTCTGCTTCTTGGGAACTCCCTTCAACTGTATCTTCTAGATTTTCTGTGAGGTTTGAATTTCTGATGTTATATTTAATTCGCACTGTTGCACTGAAAAGGACGTCCCCATGCCTGTTTCACTGCATTAGCTGGTTTGTTCTGATATTAGTAGTAGGCGGTGGAACCTCCCTCTGGCCAGTGCTTCCTCTCGGCAGATTGTTTTCCTCGTTTCTGTTCTCTTTTTACTTTGTAGTGGTAACTCTTGTCACGTTTTAGAGGAGAAGCCTCAAGCAAGGACTTAAAGGTGATGGTCACTGTAGTTCTCACTGGGTTCTTAGCTGGAGCATCCATTCCAGTGCTGTCTCCTGTTGGCTTGCTCAGATTCCCCCGTCTCCGGCCCAGAAGGTGACACCTGGGGGAATAGCTCAGTGGCAGAGGGAAGAAGAGGAGGGTTGACTGCTTATCTTACAAGAGCCGTGATGGGAAGAGAGCAGCAAGTCCCTGTTTTGGATGTTTTCTCCTAGCCTCGAAATCCTCTATTAGAGCCTCTCGTGAGAGTCAGTGGTCATCTGCAAGATGAGGGAGCAACAGCCACCTGCAGCTAAAAGGGAACTGGGGTGGATCTTTCTTTCTATGTTGTTATATTATTGTTGTTATTATTATTATTACTAGTATTATTATTATGACACAGTCTGTGTAGTTCTGGGTATCCTCAGACTCAATCTGTAGACCAGGCTGGCCTTGAACTCACAGAGATCTGCTTGCCTCTGTGCTGAGATTAAAGGTGTGCACCAACATACCCAGCGGAACTGATCCTTCTTAGACCACTTTCAGAGAACCTTATTTTAGAGTTCCTGCCTGATCCTATCTCCAGAGATCTCTAGTGTCATGAGTATTTGAGGTTTCTTTTGAGGGGGCTTGTGGAGGAGGATAGTAGGTTTTGGAATATGCGTCAGACTTTTGCTTGGCTCTCCCTACTGCTAGCTTCAGATACAGATTGCTAGGGTCTGGAAAGTTATATTCCACTTTTGTATCAATTTCCAGTGTATTTTAGCTGTTGTTTTCTCCTGCCTTTTCCATCCTTGGGAACTAATGATTTTTTAAAATAAGTAAATAAATCCTTTTATTATTATTTCAGTGGGGTTCGGGAAAGGAGGAGAATTGGCTACAAGGTTCTGTTTACATCTTATGTGGTGATTTGGTTATAGTGGTTGTAAGAGCTTCATGTTTGTACCTACTAGTCTAACGATTAACTCTTCCATTTTACAGTTTCTGATGAACATCTCTCATCGTAAGTACATACCCTTGCTTGATTTTTTTTTTAAAGTTACCATGTTTTAAGACTCAAATCCTTTCAGTATGTTCCTTGGTTTTTAAAAAATAGGAAGAGGGCTGGGGACATGACTTGCTGCTATTCCAAAAGACCCAAGTTCCATTTAGAAGATGCACCTCCACCTATAACTCCAGCTCTAGGAGATCCAATGTCCTCTTCTGGCCTCTGTGGGCACTGCAAACACATGGCACACAGACTTGCCTGTAGGCAAAACTCCCCCACACGTACATTCTTTTAACATTAAAATAAAATAGACATGGTGGTACACTTGTAATCCCAGCACTTGGAAGGTAGACGACATGAGGACCAGAGGGGGGCTTCAAGGTCACCCTCAGCCACACCAGAAGTTTGAACTCATCCTTCTCACCTCCAGGGGCTCCTGTACACACAGTACACCTGCATGTTCTCAAGCACTTCATATAAAATAAAGCAAATAAATCTTTTTAAGTAGAATAAGTAGGAAATAGACAAATAATAAAAGAATGCAAATAGCCAAAAACTTTTAGGGGAAATGATAATATTACTAATAATCATAAAATGCAAAATAAAGATTTTTTTCTATAAAGCTAGCAACCACAGAAGAAAATGTTGACAAAATATGGAGAAAGGGACATGTAATCCCTTGCTAGTAGAGACAGTAGAAAGTAACCTAGTGTCTTAGTTACCTTTCTACTGCTGTGACAAACCATCACGACCAAGAAAGAATATAAAAGAAAGCATTTAACTGGGGGCTGCGTATACTTTCAGAGAGTGAGTCCCTGCCCATCAGGGTAGGGAGATAGCAGCAGGCAAGGAGACACACACGATGCTGGAGAAGTAGCTGAGAGCTTGCATCTGATGCACAAGCACAAGGCAGGAAGAAAGAGCTAATTGGAATGGCGTTGGGAAACAAAAGTCTGCCCCAAGTGACACAACTCCTCCGAGGCCACACCTCCTGATCCTTCCCAAACAGTTCCACCACCTGTGGCTCAAGCAATTCAGGTTTATGAAATTATGAAAGCCATTCTCAATTCAAACCACTACACCTGGTAATCTGCAGTACAGCTTTCAAACATACATGTTCTTTGACAGGGATATTCCACTTATAAGAACATTTCCCAAGGAAGTAACTGTGCTGTTCCTAAAGATCTTACAATGAGCAGATTCACCTAGTGCTGAATATGACAACAGAACAACCTGGAAATCATCTACTCAAAACTAGTTTAGCTAGAGTAAAAATAATTCATTTTTACAGTAGAGATTTTTTATAGCCATCAAAAGTAATAGAAGAAATATTTATAGTGTTTGAGAGATGTTCACAGAAATCATAAAGTAGACAAAGCCATTTTAAAATAATTGAAGTTAGCTATGGTTATCTCTGATTAAGAGGCTCTTTTATTTAGTTAATTAAATAAATATTCAATTTTGGTATAAAAAATTCAAAAGTGTTCCTTCTCAATTCTTCCTAGTAATTTTGTGTGTGAGACTAATTTATGGGAAAATGAAGTAATATACCTGTTACATTTAAACTTGATAATCAATGCTGTATGTGCATAGATACATATACACATGTGTTTATACACAGTCATTCCATGAATAATAACATACGAAAAACATTAACAGGAAAGAAACCAGTAATTAGCATAAGATGTGCTGCAGATGTAGTCCAGAGGTGGAGTGTGTTCTGAGCATGTGCAGATGTAGTCCAGAGGTGGAGTGTGTTCTGAGAATGTGTGAGTGCCAGGGTGGAGAGAAAGGAGGGGCTCTGACAGGGGAGGGAGGAAGAGAAAAAGCAATTGCTTGCCCGAGGGAAGACGTGTTTGGGTGTTTTGTTTGCATGTTTATCTGTGCACCACATACATGCAGTGCCCATGGAGGCTAGAGACAGGCATTGGATCTCTTGAAACTGGAGTTACAGATGGGTGTGAGCTGCCATGTGGGTCCTGAGAATCAAATCCAGGTCCTCTAGAGGAGCAACCAGTGCTCATAACTGTGAGCCATCTCTCCAGCCCAAGTCCATGGGCTTTATTAATATTTTTTCCAAATTAAAATTAGTTTTTTATTTAAAGTCTGAGGATTGGGCAGGGGAGGCAGGTCAGTTGTAAACTGCTTGTTAAGCACAGGCGCCTGACCACAAGCCCAGCACCCCCTAAAAGTCAGCTGTGCCGGCTGTGCTCCTAATCCCAGCACTAGCTTCCTGGCAAGTTACAGGCCAGTTAGCAACCATCCCTAAGAGGATGGCCTTGAGGAACAGCACACTCAGGAGGGTGCAAAGACTGAGGGAGAGCACAGCGGCACAGTGCTTGCCTGCCATGTATGAGGCCTTGGCTTCTCTTTCAGCACCACCATCAAAAAGAGATAGGAGAGTGATCCTTCGTGTCTCAGGATCGACCCTTCTAACCCAGTGTCCTTGTATTCCCTAGGCTGAAGTTTGTGTTTGGATCATCGGCCATCCAGGCCTTGGATTTAGTTGATCGAGAGTCCGTCACTTTAATCTCATCACCCAGTGGAAGATGTGTTTACCAGGTAAAAGTCTAGAGGTGGGGATAATCCAGACAGACACCCTTAGGGCATAAATCTCTTCACAATCTGTGTGGAAGCTGATGACCAACATAAAGTATGGACATCCTGGACCACTAAAAAACTTTGACCCAACTTAGTAAAGTTAACATAATCATAATTTAAGATTTGTATTTATTTTAAATTGACAAAACCATACATTTATGACATACAAAATGTCTTGATATATGATCCTTTATGAGATAACTTCATGCTATTGACATATTCAACTATCTCAAACTATCTTACATGCCTACTTCTTTTGTGATGTGAACACTTAAAAGCCCATTCTCTTAGACATGTTCAAGTCTGCAATACATTGTTAGTGTAGTCAGTAAATCTCCTGAGTTTATGTCTCCTTCTTCAGCTATTTCCCTAATCTCTCCTCCTCCACTCCTAAAATGCTGGGTCACCACTATTCTGCTTTTGCTTCTATAAGCTGGATTATTTCAGATTCCACATAAAGCTCACGTAGTATCTGATCTTTCTACACAAGGCTTGTTGCACTTAAAAAAGTATCTCCAGGAATTTTAGAAATGAAAGATAAATATGACTTGATTCTACTCAGTAGCACCGTATTAAACTAACAATGGCGTGGACAGGCTCTTTTCTCAGGTATTATCAACCTTTGCTCTCGTGTTGATAATAGGGCAAGCGTGCTCACACGTTTATTGACAAGTTCATCCTGTTCACAATCTCATGTTTATAGGAAAAACCAAAATGCTTCTTGCGTTATTCCATATGGACAGATTCATTTTGTCCGCACTGATCTTTCTAAACTGTTGTCAGAAGTATTTATAATGAGTCAGAATCCTGAGTCTCTGTGGTCCTGAGTTTGCCCCTTAGGGCTTACAATAGATCTGCAATGTGACAGCCTGTTACCATACTCTTATTACTTTCATGCTATTGTTAATTCTCAACAGAAACAAAGCGCCAAGTATTTCTTTTGCAGGAATCTGAAATGCAGAGGGTAAAGTAACTGTCAGTCTGGCTACCTCACACTGCCAGACTCCCAACATGAGACGAGAAAAACTATTATAAACAGTAGGCCGGCATAACCACCTGCACCCAAGCTAGCTTCACGAGACAGCGGTAAATGTGGCTACAGTAGAGGGAGGGGCCTCTTATGCACAACACAGAAATGCTGGCAGTGGTGAGCCAAGTTTGTGTATGGCTCAGAAGGGCTAAGACAGACACCATCCGTGGGTAGGGACATTTTTTTCATTGTTTGAATTCTATCTTCTAGTGAATGTCTCAGAGCTGAGACCAAGACGGCAACTCTTAATTCTTAGAGAATGATTTGAACAAAGCCTGCTCTGACAAATGCACGTGTCTACTTATGGATCAACTTGCCATTCCATATTGTAGCTGACCTTAATTGACCTAGGTCATCATGTGTTTCTTCATTAACAAAATGGAGTGTTGGATATATTTACAATCTTTGGATAAAACTTTTCTACTCAAAGGGGAAATTTTCTCATGGTGGGTTTATAGATGAATAATAGTTGGAGCCACTGAATTTGTTTCTTGTGTTATCTTTTTATATTTTATATACAAAAAGGACCCTTCCAGTCTCATAGGATTTTGGCTCCAGGGCTGCAGAGACAGCTCAGCTGTCCTCTTGCAGAGGATCTGGGTTCAGTCCCATCACACACACGGCAACTCACAACTGCCTATAACTCTAGTTCTGGGGATCCGGTGCGTCTTCTGACCTCTGTGGGCACCAGCCATGCACATGGTACACAACACATAGGCCAGTGTGACACTCCTACATATAAAATAAAAATAATATAAATCGGTTTTTTTTTTTTTTTGTTTTTTGTTTTTTTTTTTTGAGACAGGGTTTCTCTGTGTGGCTGTGGCTGTCTTGGGACTTACTCTGTAGACCAGGCTGGCCATGAACTCAGAGATCCACCTTCCTGTACCTATCAAGTACTGGGATTAAAGGCATGTACCACCACCACCTAGCCTTATAAATCTTTTTCTTAAGTTTCAAGTTAAAAGACTTTTTGGTCTCAGCTCCATTATCAGTTTACCAGAATAGGCAGACCTCTCACTGTCCTTCAATTATGTGATCTGACTACTAGCTAAAATTTTAAACATCTTGTTTAAAACAATTTGAATTATTTTTGTCAATATGACTTTCTTAATGGTTGTCCATCAAATCCTTTATTATGTTGCTCTGTCTTTAAAAATAGACTCCTAGCTGTGTAGCTGTCAGCTTCAACTTTGACTTGAGTTGAATGAGACTAGAACTCTCAGACGGACATCACATCAATCCTATGGTACATTGTGCAGTCATACAGTAAGACTCAGAGTTCATTCCTCAGCTCTGAAAGGTGATAGAAGTTGAAGCAGACGCTGCCTTGGTGCCCAACTAGTAACCTTTCCATGAGCCAACTTTTACTCCGTAGGTCAGCCCAGATATTTTCATCATCCTCCATGTGTAATGTGTAATTATTTTTGAAGTCATTGTTTTTTTGCTGTCACCTGAGCTGCCTTTTAGACACTTTCAGCTCACTTAGGAAGAACAAGGTTGTATAACTTACTGCGTATCCACAGGAGGCAACTGTAGTTCAACTCCTAAAACATCTGCACTCGGGGATCCCAGTTCCGAAGCAGCCCGCTCAGAGGACACTGGGGAACATGGCATGCTACAGTCTTTAACATTTCTGCTCAGCTACTCACATTCTGTGAGCTACCACAGCTCACACAGCCAGTCTGTATCAGGATAGGAACAGTAAATCCCTTTTCCAGAAAGAGACAGCGAACACAGGAAACAATAAATGCAGCTTCCCAAATGCAGTGGCTACAGGGCCTGAGGTGGTTATAAGGTGGTTGCTCTGACTGAATGATGATGGGGTCACTACAGACTTCCTCCTGCCAGGGAGACTCCTGAGAGTCCAGTCCTGGTCTTGAGTGTGTTCTTTCCTGTTTACTTTTTAAAAATCTCCATGCAGGGGTGGAGAAAGGAGGGGTGAGTGGGGGCACATTCCAGCCTATGCTGTGAGTGGAAGAACTCGGAGCAGTTCCGGTAAGAGAGGGTCCTTCTTCCACCCAAGAGTGGAGACATTACATTAAATTACCCCTCAGGTCAATTTCCAGTTCTAAACATTTCTAACTCAGATTTTTGCCCGATTGTCGGGTTCATTCGTTGTCAACTGCTAGATAAGGAGGAAGCAAATTAAAGCACTTACTGTCTTTAGAGTTTCTACTGCCCCAGGAATTTGGCCAGTTTACTTTGAATCTCAGGCAGCCTTTTGAAAGCATAAGGCAAGGGGACCTCTGTAGAATTTATCCCTGTCCCTAAATCACCAGGCTTTGGTTCAACATAATCCTGGAGAGTCCTGGAGGCTTTACATGTTTGAGTCTAAATCTAGAGAGAAAAGAAGGAACATTAAAGGTACATTCTTTGGTAGTCTGGAGAGCCGATGTCTACCATGTCAGTGCTGAATGTGGGTGAGTTTTCTTGAGGGTGAAGTGGGAAGCAGTTGGCTTTAATGTCCGTTCATTCTTTCTAGACTCACTAGGGAAACTGTTGGTGCTCAGTGCTGTTGGTGTCACGTTCATAAGACAGCAAACCTTGGAATAGGAAGTGTGTAAGGTTTAGTTTTTAATACCTGATTTAAACTATGTCTAGGTGTGGTAGAAGGACATTCCTAGTCATCTCAAATCCCCCATAGAATTCTGCTTAGTCAACAAATTACCAGAAAAGCTGTATCACATTAAACATTAACAGACAAACAAGCACAGCACTTGAACCTATTATTTCTTCTAATTAAGGCCTTACCTGTTACTTGGTCTCAGGTTGGGGCAGAGGATCCTGGGAATGCTTACATTATAATCTTAACAAATCCTGACTTTTTCATTTAGATTGCCGTCTTAAAGCCTAAATTTAATTTGAAAGCCTTGTGGCAAATTCAGATATGACAGTCTACTGTAGAGTAATTGAAATGTTTTTACCTCCCTTTGATGGTGATGATCTACTTCATTTGGGAGCTAACTCAGATGTAGCCTGTGTTAACTGGTGTTCATCACTATAATGAGTATCTGGCGTAAGTCACAGTGAAGGAGAATGGGTTTCTATTGGCTAGCACTTTCAGAGGTTCCCATCCACAGCTGCTGGGCCCTGTTGTACTGGCCTAGGGCAGCACAGTACGTTACCGTATATTATTGCAGGAACAGGAGGCTGAAAAGGCCTCTTCACCTGGCAGCCAGGAAGCAAAGACAGGAAGGTTGGGATCCCAGGATCTCTTGCAGTGGCATGCCCGCAGCAGCCTAACCCGGTCTAACTGTGCCCTGCCTCCTAAAGGTTCTACCACTTCCCTTACGCACCAGGAGATAGCAATCAAGCTTTTAACACTTGTGCCTTTGGGGGACATTCAAAATCCAAACCATAGCAAGCTGCCAACAGGAAATGCTTAGCTACTTGGTGGTAGAGTGGTTTCTCCACAAACTGGTCCAATCACACCACAGGCAAATCTTGTTTTCCTTTTACGTTTCCTTTGTGTTCCTTTTGACTGTCACCAAGAGTATTTGTACTGGGCCTCTCACCAACACCCACGTCTGTGTCCTTCTTCCATCCCGCTGGATGAACAGGCAGATCTGAACTTGCCTCCTTCCCTGAGACCTCCATCCTGAGCTGCTGAGTCATCCCTCTCCCCTCTCACACCCTCTCTTCTTCCTTCACCTGAGAGCCGCTGTGTTCCTGCCTCCTGTGCACGCTGCTCCTTTCCACTCTCTGGGAATGTAACAGCAGCGTTAGAAAGGTCCATGCGTGCAGCCTCGTACTACTGAAGGGCCCCGCAGGAAAATGCACACGAGCTTTTCTCCAGTCCTGTTTAGTCCCTACAGGCTGAGACCTGTGCATCACAGAGAACAAGAGGCTGTGTGGAAGGCTGAATTAGCCTGAAACCCTTCCACCACCTGAAGTCCTAGAGTGCTGAAAGAAAACTTGTGTTTTCCCTTTTGTATAAACTCCACTGCAGTTCTTCACAGTGATGTCCATCAGCAACTCTTGGGCACTGAATAGATCATCAGGAACCTGTACCATGAGCAAACCTTCTAACCCTGTCCGTCTTCTTCTTCCCAGGTAGTTGGGAGTTCTGGCAAAACATACACATGTCTGGCTTCCTGTCATTACTGTTCATGTCCAGCGTTTGCCTTCTCAGTGTTACGAAAGAGTGACAGTCTGCTGGTAAGAATGGGCTCTTGGGCTGGAGAGACGGCTTAGAGGTTAAGAGCAACCACATGGTGGCTCGCAACCATCGAGAATGAGATCTGATGCCCTCTTCTAGTCTGTAGGCATGCATGCATGCATACAGAACACTGAATATATAATAAACAAAACTTTAAAAAAAATGGGCTCTTGCCACTGCCACCAAGTTGGGAGAGAAAAGGCCAGCGTCATTTCAGACTTTAAGTGCTACATACATTTTTGGGGAGGGGTTATATGGAATGGGTATTTCCCTCAATATTGGAGAAATTGTGGTTTATTATCCTTGTCTTAGTCACCTCTTGAATTCAGCCTCCTAGAATTCAGTACCACATTTGGTACTTCACCAGATTCCTGGTTTTTTTTTTTTTTAAGGTTGTAGAGGAGGTTGTGGGGACAGTAAGGTAATCCTGGAAATGAGTGTTGGGGAAGTAGACAGCCCAGTAAAGAGAGAGCTAAATAAAAGGTGCACACACCTCATCCCACTGCTTGTAAAGATGGCTTTGGCCTCACACTCATCCTATGGAGCAGGAACACCTCCATCTACATCTCTGCATCTTTGTGAGTCCACAGAGTCCAGACATCAAGTAAGGACAGCATGTCTGCATACTGCTTGTTCCAAAGGGAAAGAGATGCAGTACCCTCCTCTGCTGAGAGAAGGTGGTTAGTCCTTAGTCTGGCCAGAGTAGCGAACAGTCAGGTTTGCCTCATTTCTTACCTTTTTTATTTTTTAAAGATTTTTTTATAATGATTATTTTTATTTTCTTTGCATTGGTATTTTGCCTGCATGTATTTCTGTGTCAGGGTGTCAGATCTTGGAGTTACAGACAGTTGTGAATCACCATGTGGGTGCTCAGAATTGAACCCCGGTCCTCTGGAAGAATAGTCAGTGCTCTTAACCACTGAGCCGTCTCTCAAGGCCCCCCCTTTCTCTTTTTATATTAACTAAACTTCTTGAGAGTTTGGTGCCAAATTGAGCATCTCCATTCATACACCCCACTAGCCATGAATGTGGTATATTTCACCTGTATGACAGGATTGAACATGGTCCTCCCAGGATCCAGTGCTGTGTTCTGTGACACAGGTCTAATAGGGTCATCTCCACACATTTGTGTGTGTGTGAGAATTTTCCCTATGCGCCTTCCCCACCCCAGAAGACAACAATGATTAAAGTGAGTACAGGCTCTGCATGCTCGCTACAATGAAGTTTGAACCTGCTGGATAGTTATCAGATTTGCATGAGCTCCCTTGTGAGGAAGGCCTAGCAGTGCAGTGCCTCAAGGACTGTCAGCCGCGCTTAACTAGCTGAAGGCGAGGACGAAACCAGCTGAAAGTATGGCAGAGTCTCACTCTCCTCCTTGCATGTGATAGTGAGAGGTTTGATTAGACTGGTCAGACATGATCCTGCCTGTTCCTAACAAGTTTGTGTTTTGTATTCCAGTGTAAGCATCTCCTGGCAATTTATCTTAGTCAGGTTATGAGAAACTGCCGGCAGCTCAGTGTGTCAGACAAGCAACTGACGGACCTGCTATTGATGGAGAACACACAAGAGGCATAAAGGTGCCGGAGCAACATCTTCAAGACAGAAGCCATCAGGAAACTCATTCAACACTTCATGGTTCTCAAGGTGGAGAAATAAGATACGCTTCCCGACTTGTTACTGTCACTTTGCCCTCATAGGCTGCAGGATGGGCTTTGGATTGGCGCTGTAGGTTGCAGAGGGTTCGTGTGTGGTTAAGTATGATCCTAATAAGAACCAGCCTCTGAACCTCACAAGTAGAAATGTCCCTGGGTACAATTCAGTATTGTTGGCTCAAATAAAGCCAGATACCATGTTGTGTCTGCAGCTAGCTCGTGTTACTAAAGTGCTAGTGACTGTAAAGGCGGGATGGTGGACCAAACTGAATAGGAGCAAGCATAAATGAGAACATTAATCCTCACAAAAGGACGAGAGCAGACAGGCAGCTAAAAGACAGCGAGTGTGAGAAGATGAGGGATCTTCTGCTACGCTCATCTGTGTGGAGAACAGGGAGAGCTGGGTTTGCTCTGTGAGCATTATTGGGCTTTTTATAGCATGATAAGGAACATACTAAAGCTCTGGAAGGAAACTAGATCCTACTAGGAATTTCACATGGAAAGAAAGACAAAGTAGGTTGCAGGAGTGGTACTGGAGAGAAGAGATGAGACAGACCCAGAGAGCAAAGGAAGGATGAGAAAATAACCACCAAGAGGAAGCAGATTGTAGCCCGGGAAAAGGACTTAAGAGGTAAAGCCACGGCAGCCAGAAGGTCCTAAAGGGCTGGGAACTCCCTGCCTCTCTAAGCACTCGTCCTGTTAGGACCTGAAGTAGACAAATGGAGTAAGTGACTTCACAGCCTAGGGACAGCCCCTCCGCATTGTTGTGCCCCCAAACACAGTCAGTGAACAGCTGCTGAATAAAAAGCCAAGCACATGCTGCACTTAGAGAACCAGAGGGTTGGCTGAGCATCATGTTGAGTTGTAGCAAAGAAAAAGCCAAGATTTCTTTACTAGTCGAGAGCCCTGGACTCAGTATGAGCGTCCTCTTTCGGCAGCCTTCAGGGTCAGTGCAGACAGCACACTGTGTACAGCAAGCCAGTGCAGGGCCTTGAACGTGTTTTTACCAAGTTTTATTTCGCTGAATATAATGCAACATTAGCTATTTTCCTTAGGAAAATTTCACACTGTGGGTTCCAATAAATCTTTTTTTTCTTTTTTCTTTTTTTGTTTTTTCGAGACAGGGTTTCTCTGTAGCTTTGGAGCCTGTCCTGGAACTAACTCTTGTAGACCAGGCTGGCCTCAAACTCACAGAGATCCTCCTGCCTCTGCCTCCCGAGTGCTGGGATTAAAGGTGTGCGCCATCACTGCCTGGCTGGTTCCAGTAAATCTTAACTTGGGAGAGAAGCAAACCCAGTCAGAACCTCTGTCAAGAAGCAGGATTCCAGTTGAGGAGGAACCCATTTCTCCGGCTTCTATCTCGTATTTTGTGTACATGGAAAACACTGAACTTAAAATTGTTTTTTAAAATTATAATTCTATTTCAAAACTTAGGAGAATATAATTTTCTAAATTAATACAACAGTATCTTAATTGAAGAATTATAGTTTAGTTTTCAGGGTTGCAGTCCTAGGAAGAAGTATACAATAGTATAGCCAACTTTTATTTTTCCATTGCTTTAAGTGAAAAATACTTTTATTATAATAGTTCACAGTGTTTCACAGTAAGGTAAGTTTTAGTCATTTTCTACCATGAATAAGGCAGATTCTTAAAAATAAAACATCTTTGGGAATCAGTTCAAGCCACTGTCATCATCCACACAGAGCAGCTGAATAGATTCATAGGTGCATTTAACCTTGGAGCCTACCGATTGCATATGCATATTAGCTAAAGTTGTGTAACTCCAGGTCGGACTCAGAAGAGCAGCTCATTTGCTTGGGAGGTGCAGCTGCCTTTCACAGTGAGAACCAGCCAGTTGTGTGGAGTCCCATTGTTTGTTTTAAGCCTTCTCCAAAAGGCCAGAGCCGAGGTCATAAGCCCAGACTGAGAGCAGACTGTGCCCCAGCCTGCCCGCTCCCACCTTTGGTGTCTGTCTGGCAGAGAACATAACTGGAGATGATTCTGTGGAAAGTGTAGCGGAAGTCTCGGTTCCTGTAGGCATATACAATGGGGTTGACGACTGAGTTGGCATGCGACAGGAGGATGGCAACATTCATTAGCCACTTGGGCTTATCCTTGGCAAGAGCTGGATGGAAAAGAGTGACACAGTTGATGGCGTGTACTGGTAGCCAGCAAAGAGCAAAAATGCCTACGATCATGGCCAGTGACTTGGCTGCATGGATCTCTCGCTGCAGAGTGGTCCTTGAGTGGTCCATCAGCTCCATGCGCTGGAGCTGCTTACAGGCCACCATGAAGATTTTGATGTAGATCACCATCATTATGAGCAGTGGAGGAAGGACACACCCAAAGAAGTTGAAATACACCATGTAGCTCATGGGGACCACATTCTCAAAGAGACACTTGACAGGACAGCAGCTCTTATTCACGCTTCCATCCCCAGATCCTGTGCAGTTGCTGGTGGCTTTGTCTTTACTATTCCAACCCAGGAACGGAGTCAATCCAATGCCAAAGGCAAGGACCCAGAGGAGAGCAATGATCCCTCTTGCTCTGCTCCCAGTGACCAAACTTTTATACCTGTTAAAGAGAATATCATCTGTTATCGGTCATGTTACAGTATTCCTGAAGCAGAGCCCAAAGTCCCACCCTGCTGGTGTCCCATGGCCTTTTAGCTCACCTGGCTTGAAGGTCCATCTTCTGGGGCACCATGGCCATTACTTAACACAGACACAGGGGCAAGTGTCAGCAGCTTTGCTGCAGGAAGCTCAGAGAGACTGTCATTCTTAGCCAGGCATGGTGGCACACGCCTTTTATCCCAGCACTCAGGAGGCAGAGGCAAAGGCCATCCTGGTCTACAGAGCCTAAGACAGCCAGAGCTACACAGAGAAACCTTGTCTTGAAAAACAATAAAAAAAAAAAAAAAAAAAAAACACCAAAACAAAAACCCTCATTCTTGACTCAGTACTTGTTTCTGTTCAGTGACAAAGGTACAGACATCTTAGAGACCCTTTTGAATAGCCTCTGTACTTGGTAATTGCAGGCCTCCTGGAAGGAGTAGTTGAGATATGCCAGTGTGTAGAACATGTCCGTGCTCTAATGGTAAAGGACCGCCATCACTAAGGGAAGATGTCACTAACAAATAGTGAGGAAACGTGCATGTGAAACCTGACTCACAAGGAGTCCCCTGGGCTCAGCTGACTCTGCCTGTGGCTTTTGACAAGAACCACTTCTCTTAACACCAGAAGTTTGTTTTAGGACTGGTTATGATGGGTGCACACCTGTGGCCCTCCAATCAGGAGGCTGAGGCCACAAAGCAAAACCTTATCTCACAAAAGGAAAATGGCCTTCGTCATACTCTGGGCAGGGGCACTGCTGAATTCTCTGCGGACTCTAGAACAGAAACTGTGTTAGTGCCTCATCTACAGAAAGCCACCGGCAGGAGAGTTTGCTGAAGCTTGGGAAATCAACATCGATAACTGGTCCTTAATTTGTTACATACATTTTTCCCTCAACTAGAATGACAGCCACCTAAGGACAGACCATATCTTAATGAACTGGTATCCCAGGGCCTAGCACAGTGTCCAGTATATAGTCCCCAATATATAGTCCGTTCTTGTTTTTGGCTTTGCGAGACAGGGTTTCTCTGTGTAACCCTGGCTGTCCTGGAACTCACTCTGTAGACCAAGCTGGCCCCAAACTCAAGAAATCTACTTGTCTCTGCCTCCTGAGTGCTGGGATTAAAGGCATGAACCACCACAGCTCAGCTATAGTCAGCCATCATGAAAACATCCCTCATTTGATACCTGTTAGTAGTAGATTTGTAGCAACTATATACTAGGAATACTCGATGCTGTTGCCTGGGCAGGCAGGACAAGCAGTCCAATCTGCAGAGGAAGCCCACTGAGACTTGGCTCATACATAATAACCATTCGGCTTTGCCGCTTCCTCTCAGCAGCAGGCAGCTCAGTTGCAGGGCCTTTACTAGAGGATGGCCTGCTGAGCTCAGCTGCTCACTGCATTTTTCTTGGCCAGTGATGAAACTCTCTGAAAAATGTTTTTCCTTGCCAGTGCCTCACCAGGGCCGTCAATAGCACAGTTAGTCTCTGCAAGGTAACAATGCCTCCACAACGGCTAACCACTCAGAATCCTGTCCGTCAGGTAGCCTGCACTACAGCTCTACCCTGAACTCAGCCATATTAATAGTTCAGCTGAACCCAGGCCAGCCTTGGTGGACTGGCTGTGGGGTAAGCAAGTCCTAGACTTCCGTTCTCTGGTCAGTGATTGCTAAGGTACAAACAAGGAAAGCTTCAGTCTAGGACATCATGGAAGACCTCTCAGTAGAAGCTTGTGGATGAGAGGGAGGAGAACCCTGGCCAGCAAGGAGATTCCGAATGGCAAATGGCACTCATATGGGCTTTCATTACAGACTCGAGGCCATGGAAGACTTGCAAGCCAAGGAGTGCTCATGTTGTAGAAGTCACTGGGTCTCAGCAACTGAGTTTTAGGGATGCATGAAGACACAGATAGAGCAGCTAGGAAACTATTTCAAAACTCAAGAAGATGCTCTCTGGGACCAGGATTCAGCCTGGATGATGTAATGGATACTGGGAAAAAAAAATCAACAGGCCTTGAAGATGGATTCATGTTGTAGAAGTCACTGGGTCACAGCAACTGAGTTTTAGGGATGCATGAGGACACAGAGAGAGCAGCTAGGAAACTATTTCAAAACTCAAGAAGATGCTCTCTGGGACCAGGATTCAGCCTGGATGATGCAATGGATACTGGAAAAAAATCCACAGGCCTTGAAGATGGATTAGATGGAGGATGGGGAAGAATCAGGGATGATGCATGGTTTTCAGGGGGTTTTCCCCAATATCCTAACATTCACTGAAACAGATGATTAAGGGCTGTCATGAGAAGAGTGGATGTTAGTAACTAGTGATGGTGACCTATAGAGAAGATGAAGAAAGACTGACCAGGGCGTGGGTGTGGTGGCATGCCTGTAATCCTAGCACGCAGGAGGTGGGGACAGGAAGACCAGGAGTTTGAGGTTAATATAAGTGATATGAGGCTATCCCCAGCAGCCTCCTTCCCAAAAAGAAAGAACAGGCCATCAGAGACGGCTGAGCAGTCAGAAGGATGCAGGGCTGTGTGAAGGGATGCTACCTGAGTCCTGGCAGAAGAAAGGATAAAAAGGCTGGTTTAAGAGCAAAGGCTGGATGGTGGTGACATGGGCTGTGTCTTCTTGAGAATTGTCAGTTCACAAAGCTGAGGAAGGGGGCGGCAGCTAGGACACAGGACTTTGTCTGTCACCCCGGGAGAGATGAGGAGAGCTTGCCAGGCAAACAGGACCTTGATGGTGGTGCCACTTTGCATTTGACAGGGTGCAGGCTGGGACCAGGGAAGTGGGATCTGAGAAGGAGGGAGAGGAACACTGAGAGCTGAAGGGACAGACTGGAGCACTCAAGCGGAGTGAGTGACTCATCAAATGTCCACAGACAATATCAATAGTAGGACAGCAAAGATCCAGGGAGCCAGGTATGAGAGACACCAAGCTGAGACAAGTGCTCCTCTCTCCAGACAAATCCCAGCAGCACAGCACACAAGCCCCGCCTCCTCGGGCACATTACACCCTGAAACTCGCACCTCCCACTAACCAAGCCTCATGGGAAGGGGCTGCTAACCCTGGCTGTCACTATGAGAAACAAGGCTCGGAACGCAAACGATTTGCCCACTACCACTAAATCACAGCAACACAAAGCCCACCAAATTGATGGCTGCCGCTGACCAAAGTGGTTGTTTGCTGTCTAGGGACCTCTAGCCCTTCAATGCTCATATCACAAGTCCCAGTTTCCCTTCTTCTGTCACCCAGCCATGCATCAAATGCTTTAGCATGAGAGCTGCTTGCCAAGTCCTGGAGCCTCTGTTCTGCAAGCAGCACACAGGAATCAGGAGGATCAGGACTTGAACAACCTCTACCACTCTCTAGTGCAGAGGTTCTCAACCTGTGGGTCGGGATCCCCCCAGGGATGGATGACCCTTTCACGGCGGTCACCTAAGGCCATTGGAAAACAGTCCACGTTAAAGAGCTGTCCTGGGAAAGCAGACTCTGGCAAATAGTTGTAGCTCTCTGCTGTGCAGAGCTGTGTTCAGGTCCTCCTTATAAAGTTCATTAGCTAAGGGATTGGTGGAAGCAGCCAGACAGAAGAATCAACAATAGAGCAATGTGATTGCTGATTACCTAATGAAGGGCTGGGGACTGGCCAAGGGCTGCACAACCAGTGCTGGCCTACTGGGACAGGGTTCTGGGGCTTAAACCAGGTCACAGTCCTAGCTCTCAGGATGCTTCCAGCTCAGAGCCCCTTGACAGCAACATAGTAGCCTGAGCCCTCTCATAAACAGTGGCGCTGGAGCCCGCCTCCCAGCCACAGCTGTGACTTACAACACAGATTTACATAGCACTTTCCATGGCTGGGGGCTAGACTGGGACTACCATCTATGAGACCCTGAGTTCATTCCTGAGCACAACAGAGCATTTCCTAAATGCACACTGCTAAGTGACTACATGCTGAGAACTATACTGCTTCTTAGCTGTTGAGGGCTCTTCATATTTAGTCTTGTCCATAAGCTCCACTCCTCAGTAAATGCAGACATTTCTGTTGTAAGACAATGTATATCTTTTTTTTTTTTTTTGAGACAGAATCTCAATCTGTCCAGGCTGTCTTGGAACTCAATATGTAGCCCACGTCAGCCTCAAACCTAGGGCCACTTTTTTCCCCTCACCCTTCTGAATGGTGGGAATACGATATGAGACACCAAGCTTGCTGCTAAGTACATACATCCATCAAAAACTTCATGTTCTCTACACACACACACACACACACACACACACACACACACACACAGGACATAGGTGAACATGGGTTAGGGCATACCACTCATAACACAGTTTTGTAACTAGGGTACTCTCAAGATTATTAGGGTCAACTGAGCGGGCAGTCCAGCGGGGCTAGTGGCTGCCAGAGTGCATATCTGAATAATAGCAAATAAGCTGACTGGGGATCAGAGAGAGACCAGTCTGGTATAGCTGTAAGAGGAGCTCCAAACCAGGACACTGTAGTGGTGCTGGGGATGAAAGCAGGCTGGGGTGCACAGGATGGGATGCAGTTTTCTAAGGAAGGGGTGTCAGGCACAGTTTCTATCCTCTTCTTCCCTGGAAGTCAAACAGGCCCTTTTCCTTTCCTGCAGAAGAGTATGTCACCCGCCCCCCAACTCCTGTCGCCGATTCTGCCCAGGCAAAATCATATATGAAGCAAAGCAAACATCCTGCTCCCACTTGCCTGCACATATGAATTAATTCACAGGACAGAAATTTACATGGAAGCAGAGAAGTTCACACTGAAGTATGCCATTGTGTGAACCTTGGCACCCAGTGTTGCCCAGATCATCCCAACAGAACAGGCTCCTTAACAGCAGAGGTGAACATGTTCCCCGTTCCATCCACAGCCAGCACTGTACTCAGAAACAAAGCCAAAGAGCCTGGTTTATATAAAGAGACCAGCTCACCACCGTCCTGATCACATAAGCATATTTTACATCCTCTTGTAGCTACATCTGGAGCCTGTGACAAGGGGGTACAGGTTAACTAACTATATTGCTTAAGAACAACTCGGTATTTCTAGAACCACAGACTGATGGTGTGTGTGTGTGTGTGTGTATGTGTGTGTGTGTGACATGTACACATACACAGGACATACATACATATCTGTGCTGTTTTGTTGTGGTTTGAGTTTTTGTTTTGTTTTTTGTTTAACTTGATACAAGCTAAAGTCATCTGGAAAGAGGAAACCTCAATTAAGAAAATGCCTCCAACATTTTGGCCTGTAGACAAGTCTGTGGGGTTTTTTTGATCAGTGATTGATGTGAGGGGGTCAGACCAGTGTGGGTGGTGCCCCTGGGCAGGTGGTCCTGGCTGTGTAAGAAAACAGGCTGAGTAAGCTAGTAAACAGTGTTCCTCCATGGTCTCTGCTTCAGTCCCTGCCTCCAGGTTCCTATCCTGACTTCCCTCAGTGACAGACTGTATATAAGCTGGACGATGACTAACCACCCCCCCAAAAAAAAAAAAAAAAGAAAGGAAGGAAGGGGAAAAGGAGAGGAAGAGAGGGAGAGAAAGAAAGCCTTTCCTCCTCAAGGTGGTTTGGGTCACAGGTCCTTTTTTGTTGTTTTTTGTTTTTATTGAGCTATACATTTGCTCCCCTCCCCTCCCTTTCTACCCTCTCCCATAGGTCACCTTCTTACCATAGCAATAGAAAGCAAACTAAGCCAATTGGCATATTTGAGATGAGTAACACCTGGATGTACCTGGAGGGAACGCTGATGTCTGTAGGCAAAGTTTCTCTGTCTCAGCAGCTGCTCCCAAATGACCATCCAGAGACTTGTTATTAATTGTAAAATGCTCAGCTTGTAGCTCAGGCTTGTTACCAGATAACCCTTACATTTTAAATTAGCCCATATTTCTAATCCACCCTCTGCCATGTGACGGTACCTTTTTTCAACACAGAATCTTCAGCTTGTTTTCCTCTGCATCTCCCATGACTCTACCCTTCTTCCCACCCTTCTCTCTGCCCTGAAAATCCTGCCTAGGTATCGGCCAATCAGCTCTTTATTAACAATGAGAGAAAAACATTGTCACAATGTACAGAAGGATTATTGCATAGCAGATGCCTGTCTGACAACACCCAGGAGTCTGAAGTTGAAAAAGAGTGGTCCCAGATACAGCCACACGGCCAACCCAGATACCAGGACAGTAAAAAACCTGAAGCCAGAGATGGACTTAGATCCAGTTAGTGAGCCAGGCTATATTGCTAATAACTTCTGGAAATGCCAAAGAGAGGAGAGGCTTGGTCTTCTGGAACATGGCCATCAGTCCCCATCACTCAATTTCCTACGTTTCTCCCATAAACCTCTTACATTACATATAGGATTCTGATCTATTGACAACAGGCTGGCCCATCCACAGAACAGCTGACAGCTTGACAAGCTACGAGTGAAGAAAATAGCTGCAAAGTTGTAGAGAGTGGCCAAGAAACCCCAGGGACACATAAGGAGACACAGCGAGCATGCGGAAGAATCAGCAGGAAAACGGAGCGACATTCCAGGCAGGGAACACATGCAGAGACCTCAGCACATTGAGTTCCAAGAGGTGAGGGGTCCTGGAAGCCAGGGCAGACACACAGGGAGGAGCATAGGAAAGGGAGTACTGGGCAGACAGAAGCTCCAGGGCAGAGCAAATAGGGCCAGAGTCAGCTACGGTATTGAAATCACAGTGGAAACAGATGCTGTATACAGAAAGTCACTACGGGAAGTTTGTGGCGGGCAGGCTTGAAGCTACATAGGCAGTAAACCCAAGAGGGATTGGGAAGTAGAAAGGCGGGGTGTCAAGCAAGAACTTCCATATGGTAGGAGAGGGGACAGCCTGGGCGCTAACAAAGCAGGAGGGGCTGAACCTGCACAGTTGAAGGACTAGTGAACCCCAACCTCTCCATAGTGAACCCCAACTCAACTATACTTCCTAGCCTGCGGGTCCAACCTAGGCACGGAATATACCTGGGCCACAAGCTCCCCAGCACCTCTCCCTACCCCCCTAATTTTCAGAGCGGTAACACACTGATGCCCGGAAACCTGGGAGCTGGCCTGGACCAGCTTCTCTCCACGTCACCAAACCCTTTGAGCCCGTCTTCTGGATTCCCATCTTCAGCTACAAGCACACCACTTACCTTTGCCAGTCCCTCTAGATGACTCATCAATCTGTGGTGACAGCGCCCACATTCCCATTCAGTCTGCTGCCCATCAGCCACCTTGGGAGGCCTGGGTCACTAACTGGATCTGGGTCCATCTCTGGCGCCCAGCTCTTTACTGTCCGGTATCTTGGTTGGCCGTGTGGCTTTACTTAGTACCTCTTTCCAAACTCTCAGGCTCCTGGGTGATGTCAGACAGACATCAGCCTTCCTTCCCTCCAGGTATAAATGTTCTCCATGGCCTCTGCCATAATCACACTTCCTTTCTTCCTGGCCTGGATGACACCTGGCTTTACTACATAATCTTGTCCCTTCCAGTCCATCCAGCTGTCCACCAGAGCGGTCTTAAAATGAAGATCTAGCATAACAAGATTCCTGATTTAAACTCTACACTTGAGGGGCTGGAGAGGTGACTTGGCAGTTGAGAGCACTTAATAATGCTTCTGCAGAGGACCCAGGTTCGAGTCCCCACACCCACATGGAAGCTCACAGCCATCTGAACCTCAGTTCCAGGGGATCCAACAACCTCTTCTAGATTCGGCAGGCATCAGGGATGCACATGGTGCACAGACGTGCATGCAGGTAAAACACACTTACACATAAACATTAAAATAGTTTTAAAAATAAAATGCCTACATTTGAATCAGCTGTGGGCATACACATCTGTAATCCCAGCACTTGGGAGGTAGAAGCAAGAGGATTCTGAGTTCCAGTGAGACCCTGTCTTTCTCTGTCTCTCTCATACACATACACAAAATAGTAAAGGAAATTAAATTCTGGGCAGAGTGCTTAGCTAGCACCATGAAGCCCAGCCGGGACTAAACCAGGAGTGGTGTCACACACCTAAATCCCAGCACTCAGGAGCAGGAGGAAGTGAGTCCAGGCTAGCCTGTGCCATGCGGCACCGTCTCTAAAGAAATGAGTAAAGAATTCCACGCTGGCGCGTGATTCTCACCTCGTTATCTCACAAAACCATAGGGACGGACAGTCAAGACACAAAGGTAAATTCATAATTGTATTAAAATCAGAGTGGAGGGTATCAGAAAACAGGTTTCGTGAGTTTCTACAAACAGAGGCAGGCAGGATCATCACGGTGGTGTTGAATCCTCAAGGAGAAATGCTCCATCCTAACTGCTAGCAGCGACCAGAAAGGAATTTAGGACAGAAGCCGGGAGTCACAGCCTGTGCACCACTTTCTGGGCTGCCAGGATTCCCAGGTGCTGTGGCTCTGCCCTCTGTCCTCTCCCCACGCTGCCTGGAGCTGGAGACCCAGTTGATGGAGGACGGGGTTAAAATGTCTCGACTATGTCCACGCTTCCACGTGAAAGAAGTCAAACCGACTGAATCCAAAAAAAGCTTTCTAAAAGCCAATTCAAGGCAAGCATGGTGGCATATGTGTAAAAGCACAGCCACTTGGGAAGGGGGACACAGCCTGGGCTCTGTGAGCCATCCTGTTTCAAAATAAATAAGTAAATAAAAACCAGTTAACTTTATGGGACCCTGTCAGGCTTGTCAGCAAGTCTGATGACCTGAGTTCAACCCCCGGGATCCACGTGGTAGGAGAGAAGCACCTCCTGCGAGCTGTCCTTTGTCCTCTACATCACACTGTGGCGTGCATACTCGCACAGGTAAGCCAACACAAAAAAAGATGGCAGCCCACACCTGAGGGTCAGCGGGAGCCAGTAGGAGGGAGTACAGAAGGGCTGCTCAGCAGATGTGCTGGTCACAGAACAGGGTGCGCTTGCTTTCCTTTTTGTGCCCTTCGAGGTGCTGACTTCTATGCCACCCTCAGTACCCACACACCTCTTGGGTCCTTTAGGACAAACTCTGAGCCCTGTAGGAAGCCTCAGGCCCTCTGTGACCCGCCTGCTCCACCCCATTGCTCTGCCTCCCCAGCCTCACTCTGAGGCACCAGGGCTCCCCGCCTCTGCTCCTTCGCACGGCCCTCACATAGCCCAGAGCTCTTCCTTCCTATGAGCCCCACCCACACGCCTGCAGCATGAGCCCTCTAGAAAAAGCGTTACACCCCTTCAGCCAAACTGTTCTCAACATTGATGCTGTCTGAGAAGGTGCACTCCTTAGCAGTCATGGAGACCTGCAGCCACTGGCAAGGTCTCCAGCCTGTTAGCCTGAGACAAGAGTAGATCATGGCAACACCGTTAAGGGAGAAAGAACACACTGGAGAATTCCTGAAGGTTGGTGATGAGTTGGAAGTATAAGGAAAGGCTGGACCACAGACCCCTGAATGGAAGAAAGAGACAAGGATAATCCCCAGCCCTTCAGCTGCTGCTGGAGTTCTGAGTGCAAGCGTTATGTTTGGACCAAATACAGCTCCCTTTTCTAGTCAAATTACCCTCCAGCCGTCACCCATCCTCTCTGTCGCACGCAGTAAATACTTCAGGGCCCACATCACAATCTGCTGGCACCCCCATTCACCGCCCCCATTCATCAAGGACTGCTCCTACAGAATCCAGGTGGTGTCTGGCTTCTTCCCTGGAGCTAGCCCCATGCTGTTTAGGGCTCCTAGGCACGCAGGTTCGTGTAGCCTGTGTGATCCCAGGCTAAAAAGCTCTGGGCCGCATCTCTGAAGTGCCTGCCCACAGAGTTCTCAAGACTAGCCAGGAGGTGGTATATAAGAGGCAAGGCCACCCCTAGAAAGGGCTTTAATAAGGTGTGGGTGCTGTCACAGATGGAAAAGTCCAACATGCAAGAAAACTGGGCATGTGTTGAATACCTCTAGGCAGGGCACACCCATACTGGCACGGGCCAGGTAGAAGAGACTGAGTCTTGCTAGTGGTCGTGAGTTAGGGCCTGCAAGGCTGCAGACCTGGTGTGTGTGAAAGGAATGCAGAGGTCTGTCTGGAGAAAATGTCGTTTCCTTTGTCCTTCTGCATTAGTGGGGGCTCTCTAGAGGAACAGAACTTTTAGGATGAACACACACACACACATAGGGGATTTGCTTTATATATATATATATGTGTGTGTGTGTGTGTGTGTATGTATGTGTGTGTGTATATATATGGTCCAAGAATCCAGTAGTTGTTCAGCTCACAAGGCTGATGTCTCACCTGGTCTTCAGTATATGCTGGAATTCTGAAGAAGCAGGCTCTAATTACAGTGAACGGGTGGACTTGCCAGCGAGAGCAAGCAGGCAAAGAGAAAGAACTTCCTTCTTCCATGTCTTTTATATAGGCTACCAGCAGAAAGTGTGGCTAGATTAAAGGTAGACTTTTCTACCTAAAATGATTTAATTACGAAAAAGTTCTCGCTCTTTCTCTTTTGGTCCCAGGCACTTCAGAAGACGGAGGTTACTGTTCAGACATGGGCAATTCCAAGAACCAAACCACACAACCAATCCCGAAAATGGCACAGAAATGGCATCGAGAAACCCCGGTTACAAAGATACGAATCTCTTAAGGGGGTTGACCCCAAGTTCCTGAGGAGCATGTGCTTTGTCAAGAAGCACAGTAAGAAAGGCCTGAAGAAGATGCAGGCCAACAGTTGGAAGGCAATGAGTTCACGTGCAGAGGCCAGCAAGGCCCCTGTGAAGCCCAAGGTGGTTAAGCCCAAGATGCCAAAGGGCCCCATCTTGCTTTTGTTGCTCACCACAAGCTGGGGTTAGACTAGAAGTTACATGGCCAAGGGTTGCAGGCTCTACCAACCAAAGCCCAAGGTTCAAATCAAAGCAGAGGTTTCCGTTCGAGCCTGAGGCCCAGCTCAGGCTCCCAAAGGCGCCCAGGCCTCCTGTGAAGGCTCCATAGAAAAGACTTCACATGCCTGCCCATGTGAAGACAGACGGACTGGGGTGACACACCGACACACTGTTTGCGGATGATCAGTGGCCTATGTTGATTTTACAATTCAACTTGAGGCATGATCTGTAAGTGAAAAAAGGAAGGGAGAGAGGAAGGGAGGGAGGGAGGGAGGGAAAGAGGGAGGGAGGGAGGGAGGGAGGGAGGGAGGGAGGGAAGGAAGGAAGGAAGGAAGGAAGGAAGGAAGGAAGGAAGGAAGGAAGGAAGGAGGGAGTCTTCTCTCTGGGTGGTTGTGGCACATGCCTTTGGGAGGCCGAGGCAGAAGCAGGTGAGTTGTTCCAGGACAGCCTGATCTACAGAATGAGTCCAGGACAGCCAGGGCTGCACAGAGAAGCCCTGTCTCTAAACACAAAACAAACAAACAAAAAAAAAAAAAAAAAGGAAAGAAAAGAAAAGAAAGAAGGAAGGAAGGAAAAGAACAAGTCCCCCACAGGTATACCCAGCTACCAAGCTGACAAGCAAGAACCACCACCACAATTTCCCACCAGCTCTTTCTCCAGACAGCCACAGGCGGTGCACACCGCCTTTCAGAACAGGATGTAGATGGTGGTCTAAGGTGTAAAGCCATTTCCTGCACGGCTACCCCTGGGCCGTGGCCCTTCCAGGCAAGCTCAGTGACTACAGGCTGTGGCATGCTGGGTGCAGCTCTGGGCCCCACTCCATTCAAGGGGAGAGCCTGTGATGACCAGGAGGACCCGTCTCCTCTCACCCCTCAGGGGGAACTGAACATCTGGGCTGCCTGCCAGCCCCACTTCATCACCCCTGCCTGGCCATTTCCATGCTCTCCTGAGGGCTGACTGGTTACCTCAGGCTTGACTTCTGCAGCCTGAGGACCTGAGTTCCAGGAGCCCTCCTGAGTACGTGACTCAGTTCCAGCCTAGTTTTAAGACAGGCTCAAGGGCCTCCCCTCCCCATTTCACCCACCCAGGCAAAAGCCACCTGCTGCCTGCCATATTGGTCAAGCTGGAGAGAACAGAAATATGAGATTAGACAAGAGCTGATGGTGGCCCTCGCTCTGGCTTCAAGGTCAGGGCTCCAGGTCTGGAGATGGAGCGAGTTCCTTGTGTGCTAACAACAGAGAATAAACAAGTGCAAAGCAACACCCAGTTCTGGGTAACTCTGGAGCCAGGACCTGCTTTAAGTAGGCCACACCCCAGAATCTGTAGCTACCTGCCCTCAGCCCGTGACACCTGCTGCTCGCCTAGCTTTCCCAGCATCCCCAGGCCCTGTATCACCCTATCCTCATGCAGGCCTGTGAAGGATCTTCTGACAACACAGCTTCCTTCATTAGAGCGTACCAAAACAGCTGGGCATGGGGGTGCGCCCCTGTAGTGCCTACTACCCAGGCTTCAGCAGGGCTCCAGAGCGACTCACTATAGATCTGCTGTCTCGGGCCCTCCTGCCCCTGCCTGCCTTTTTTGTTGTTGTTGTTTTGGGGTTTTTTTTTTTGCACTGTGTTTAGAACATACATTCCTAATGACACACACACACAGTATGGCAGAGGACAGAAGGAAGGACAAATATGGCCCTTTCGTTCTGATTAGCCAATAGACACATCTCTCTCCAAAACACCGTCCCTTGGCACCTCTAGGAGAACAATCCAGTCAGCTCTTCCAGAGTCAACCATGGTAAAAGGGAAAACTGAGTTCACTGAGCAAAGGAAGGCAGGCCCTCGGAGTGGCACGAAGGGGGAACAGGATTAGGTTAGGCCCGGAGGAAGTACTCCTGTGGGCACCAGCAGGAACCAGCCAAAGGATGAAGTGAGAGAGCCAGAGGCTGCTGTGGGCAGAGACGTGGGCAGAGACGTGGCTGGAGACATGGACGGAGACGTGGCTGACCTCCCACAGTCACCAGCTTCCACCCCAGCTCTGCTGTGCATCCCTAGCACAGCCTAGCACAGCTCACTTCAAAAGCTTCCCTGCATGGGAGTCCTCACCGGGGCAGAAGGCAGGACCTGTCTGTCTGTGGACACCCCTCCCTCAAAGGACCACAAAGGGATAGTTTTTATGCCTGGCATCGCCTCTAGGCTCCCTCTTTCATGCTGCAGTGCCTGCCTCCTCATGTTAGTGAGATCAAGACCAGGGGAGCCAGGGGCTCCTAAGCACGACACCAGCAGAGCCATGGAGTCAAGTCTAAGTTTGTTTTGCCCAGGTGAGAGAGGTGCTTCTCTAAGCATTCTGTGCTCACACCCTGGGCTTCACTGGCTTGGCTTCCTGAGACACCGCCTCCTAAACAGGATATTAAAAAAAAAGGCTTATTTTATTTTATATTTTTAAATGTGGGTGTGCCCAATTGTAGGTACCTATGGAAGTCAGGAAAGGGTGCTGAATCCCTTGGAACTAAAAGTATGGGTACTTGTAAGCCAACCTGATGTGGGGTGATGGGAACTGAACTCTGGTCTTCTGGAAGAGAAGTATCTGATCTTAATCCCTCATCAATTTCTTTCTTTCTTTCTTCTTTCCTTTTTGAGACAGGTCTCCCACTGTAACTCAGGCTAGCTTGGGACTGGAACTCACTATGTAGCCCCAAGCTAGCCTCAAACTGGTGATTATCTTCCTGCCTGGGGCTCCTGAATGCTGATTTCCATGCCTGGACCACACCTGGCTCCTTATCCAGGCACCTCTGTTTTGATGTCCAGGTGTAGTTCCATGCCCCCCCAGGGGGGGTCTCAGAACCAACTCAGTATTTAGGGTCACTCAGATCCAGCCCACATCAAACAAGAGAAGCTGAGTGAGGGTTCTCAAACTTTTGATATAAATAGCAGACCCAAGGTAGGCGTTAATGTTGGAGGCCTTTATACACCCTACCCCACATCTCTGATTCTGCAGGACCCAACTGGGTTCTGTAATCTGCATTTTCTTTTCAGACAAGGGGCTTGCTGTTACCCAATTAACCTTGAACTCCTGGACTCCAGGCAATCCCTCTACCTCAGCCTTCCTGAGTGTGGCTGGAACTACCACCATGTTGCCAGAGTTCAGGTCATAGTAATCTACATTTTAACCTGTTCCCATAGGGTTGTGCTTTCAACTGCTGAGGGCAGGAGGCCCACCATGCACGCCACCTCTCAGGAGGGCTCAAGAAAGGGTGAGAACCTTGTATACATTTCGACCTACCACTGTGCAAGCTGGTGTCAAGGCAGGTTAGATGCTCATATCTGCCCGGGTGTGGAGCAGGAAACTGCCTAGCACACTTCCAGACCCCCCAGGACAGGCCTGCGGGTGGTAACGGCGCACATTGGACTCTGCACTTACTGCTCTCCCTCCCTTCACCTTCCACAGGCCCCTCACCCTTAGCAAATGCAAAGGAGAAGCAAGGAGCCCGTGATTCACATCTGTTTCCCCTTAAGACACCCACACCCGCTTGCTTCAAGACCCGCCCAGCACAACCCAGGACAAGAACTAACAGATTTAAACATTTATGGAACTTCCTGCTCGGGTCATGTGGCACAAGAGATACTTGGAGTGTGTCCTGGGTGAGCTGCCATGTATTTGGGGCTCTGCCAGGGGCAAGCCCAAAGGGCTTCCCCTGAGTAGGCAACTCAAGCTGGGGGCATTTGACTGCTCAGCACTGTGGGGGAAAAGTTCAAAAGGCCATAAAGTACTCTATGGGAGGCAAGAGACAAGACCAGACCCAACAGAATGGAGAGAAGAGAGGCTGTGTAGAAATCCCTGGTTGCAGTGCTCCTGAGGGGATATATGCAGCCTCCCAGTCAGATGCCAAGGGCAGTGGATGTGGAACCCCCCCCCACCACACACAAAAGCAGGGGCTTCCTGTCCCATCTGGGACCCAAGATCCTACACACAAGGGACCATCAGGCTCATCACGTCTATCTATTACAAGGGCTTGTGGGAGTTTTCTGCATACTGCGGGCAGGACCTCTTCTCCGCATCTCTACAGCACTGGGACCACACGCAGCCCCGGGAGACAGGCGGATGGCATGGTGAACATCAATGCCACTCATCCCACATGTAGCCTCCTGAACCAGACCCTCATCACCGCGGGCCACCACTCCTCACCTACAGCATGCAGGCGACAGCACCTGTCCTCTGGATAGTGCCAGGATTAAAGTATAATTATTTAATTGGCGTTGTCTGGCACCAAGTCGGAGCTCTGTGAGTTCTTCCCTTTCTCTCCCTACTCTTGTGACTCAGTTTCCTCGTCTAGGTTCCAAATCTAAAGAGATCCAAAGCTCACTTCAGAAATGCCGAGGGCCCAGGCACCAACAGACATCAAACAACTTTAAATTTATTAGCTACAACTGGGAGCCATGTCCCTTGCTAACTGGCTCGCTACCCTGAATCCTGTTTTCTCAGGGTGGAAAAAGGAGAAAGTGGTTTAAGCGTATTTGGAGAAAGGACCTCTCGAGCTGCTGGGCACTGTGGCTGTATACAAATAAGGTTACACAATGGCTAGAGGCTCTAAGACTGCTTGTCAGTGTCCAGTGAAGCAGCAAGCACAGTAGCTCTTTAAAATGTCTGGGAGTAATCTGAGTCACCACGGAACTAGTAGGGACCAATGCTCCTAGAGTTCCCCACCAGAGCGAAGTGGCACTTTCCCCTTAAATCTGACTCGCCGCCTCAGTTATAGAAGAGGCGCATTCTAAAGCTGGATAGTTAGTACTGTGTCCCTTATAAACAGTACCAATTCCCAGAATCCAAAGTTGCCTTGCTCTTAGTTGAAGTTTCTCGGTGCCCATTACGCACAAGACCGCGAAAGGCAGCTGCTGTTGATTCCCTTGCCGAGCTAAGAGGGCTAGGAAGGTGTATCTTTCGCCACGAGGGTGGAGATGCAAACACCAAACCTTCCCGAGCTTGAGCTTCCTGAGTCCGTGCCGGGTACCCTCGCCAGGAGCGCACTTCCCCGAGACCCTAAGGGTGTCCTTATTTAGATCCCCTAAGCTGGGAGCGACTGGAGCATCCCTGACGCCTAAGAGACGCCTTGCTGGTGGCCTGTTCTGCTGCCCCAGGACGGTCTCAACAACCCGCCGTGGAACAAGCGTCGCGGGAGGTAGCTGGCATCTTCCACGCCAGAACCTCTCTTAGCGTACTCTTAATCTGGCCCATCTGAGGTAGAACCGTTGGCCTGGAGAGGGCGCCCCTCGGTAGAATCTAAACCGGCCCGGGCTGGAAAGATTTGTCTCACCTGAGCGGGACGCGAATGGCCAGATACCTGTCGACGGCCACGGCCAAGAGGCTGAAGATGGAGCTCTGCGTGAGCACCAACACGAAACAGGCGAGGAAGAGGCAGCTGTGGAAGTCCGTACAGAAGCCCAATCTGATGGTGATAGCGAAGGGGATGGCGAAGAGTCCCACGGCCACGTCGGCCGCCGCCAGAGACACCAGGAAATAGTTGGTGGGGGTCTGCAAAGCACTCGAGGCGCCCACCGCGGCGCACACCAGCACGTTGCCCGCCACCGCCAGAGCGGCGATGACCAACTCCAGTGCCACGTACAGCGCGTCCTGCGTCTCCAGCGGCATGGCCGGGCCAGCCGGGCCCGGGGTGTCGTCTACCAGGGTTGCGCTGGTCTCAGGACAGTCGCTAGGGCGCCGCCAGGCATGGCCACAGCGCCTAGACCGCGCGTCCCGAGCCGGGTCTGCGCCTCCCAGCCCGTGCGCTCGGGACGGGTCCGGGGGCGTGGCCTGTGTGTGGGCGGCGCCCATTGGCTGCCTGCCAGGAGCCCTTCTTGGCCCCGCCCTTTTCCCCGTGGTCTGTGCGCCACCTCCCACCAAGTCCGGCGCCCCAGCGACTTGCCCTGTGCAGACTCCCCTGCTGGACGTGCAGACCCTGCTACACCAGAGCTGCGACCCCCACCCCAGGTTGGCCCCGGGCTTCCTCTCAGCATTGCACTCCCCTCGCGGTCCCTTGTCCACCAATCACCAAGGCCACCGCTGCCCGCCGAGGGTGCTCGCCGCTTTCCAGATTCTGCCTCCCTCTGCTGAGCGCCCACACCTGCTAGTGACCCATCCTTTCTCCCACGTGCAAGAAACCCCCAGGGCCGGCCTGCTCCCCCATAGCTCGTTCCTGGAGGGCTCTGGCTGCTCCTCTGAGTCTGGAGTCTTCAATCCTAGAACACTGCCCGGCTGTGCCTTTTGCCCCAGGAAGCCGCTATCTGTAGTCACCAGCCAGAATGGTTAAGGAGATTGTCAACGCGACAAAGATGACTGGAAACATTGTTAAGCCGAACCCAAACACGGCGACAGTTAAACAACTTCTTTGTGTGTGGGGGGATAATGGAACTTTTTGATTTTTTTGGTTTTGTTTTGTTTTGTTTTTCCGAGACAGGGTTTCTCTGTGTAGCTTTGGGGCCTGTCTTAGAACTGGCTCTGTAGACCAGGCTGGCCTCGAACTCACAGAGATCCACCTGCCTCTGCCTCCCGAGTGCTGGGGTTAAAGACTGTGCCACCACTGCCGGGTGGAATTTTTTAATGTGAAGGCTAAACTCGCTTTCTTTTTGTATGTCTTTGTAAAGGAGGGGGGAACAGGTACGTTGAACTGCACCTTTTATATGGCTGGATTGTATGGTCTATAAATTACATTTCAGGGTTAGCTGTGATAGTAACAGCAAATTCCCCATGGGCCCACACATATGAACGGCATTGTCTACCAGGATCCTAACATAGAAAAGAAAGTCACCAAAGAACAGAGTCCACATTCTATTTTTTTATTTGACACTTTAAATTTTGTGTCATCTTATTTATTTATATTGTTTTTATTGAGCTATACATTTTCTCCATTCCTCTTCTCTCTCCCGTGACCCCCACGCTCCCAATTTACAGAGCCCACATCCTAACTGGTTAGTTTGAAGATTTTTTTTCTGCTTTCCATGTTGAGAAAAATCTTTTTAAAAATACCTTATGTAGCTGGGCGGTGGTGGCGCACGTTAATCCCAGCACTCAGGAGGCAGAGGCAGGTGGATATCTGTGAGTTCGAGACCAGCCTGGTCTACAAGAGCTAGTTCCAGGACAGGCTCCAAAACCACAGAGAAACCCTGTCTCGAAAAACCAAAAAAAAAAAAAAAACTTATGTATTTGTATATGTTTTCTCCAAAATATTGACAGATCCACAGGTCCTGTGCGCTGGTCATCTGAGTTTTGGTAGCATCTGCTCCTTCTCCCCATAGAACCTGACACTGGCTTCTGCCTCTTGACACAGTTGGCAAGCTGGGACCTCAGAGCGGGCAGATAATGGGTACAGTGCTTAATATGGCAGGAGGGATGAGACTTCCTGGTGTGGTGGCCTTTGCATAGTGGGACTTTGGGCAGTATGGGACAGGGAGGCAAATGAGGCAGAGGTGGGGGAAGGCCAGCCACCAGGAGAGTGGAGGCTAGAAGGCCTGAATGGAGAAGGCTTTGCCCACCAGGATGGAGTGCTGGAGGAGCTGTGGTGCCAGCCCTCGGTGCAGGGAGCAGAACATTAGGAACAGAGAGAGGGCTGGCAGAGCCAAATGGAGGCCTGCTTCTCCTGTGAGCGGCTCCGGTGTGCCTAACCATGGGCATCAAGTCGAGCAGCATTGTCTGTACCTGGATGTCCATCTTCCCTACAGACCTCCCCAGAATCAGCCGAATAGGAGCCTACTCTCTCTGTCTGCTGGGGTCACCAGTCACCCACCCACCAGCAGAGCTTCCCTCACTCTTTGTCCTCTTTTCCCGCCCCTAAGTCCCTATCCTGAAGTGTCCCTTGGTTCACCATCCATCTCTACCTTTCTATAAGGTTCACTGAAAATGAATTTCTGATTTAGGAGGGAATGAAGTCAGGAAGGCGCTGTGGGATTGCTTCTTGAGAGGAATGGAATTCTATGAGAGACCCTGTCTCAAAATAAAGTAGAGAGTAACAGAAAGCACCCGCATCAACCTGTGACGTCAGTAAAATCTGTCTCTTTGTTTAATCTTTATTTTTGAGACAAGGTCTATGTAGCCCAGGCTAGACAAAAAATTACTATGTAGCTGAGGAGGACCTTGACCTCCTGATCCTCCTGACTCACCAGAATATGCCACTGCAGTTAGCTGTCTTCCTTTCAGAACACTTAGTGTCTTTGAAGAAATTGACAAATGAATTTTGAAATGTTTATGTAAATGTAAGGGACTGAGAGCAGCCAAACTAATCTTGTTAAAAAGGAAGAAGAAAAAAATCAGGGGGCCAAGAAGATGGCTCAGCGGGTAAAGGCACTTGCTGCATAGCCTGACGAACCGAATTCAAACCCCAGAATCCACATCAAGATGGAAAGAGAACCTGACTCCACGAAGTTGTCCTGTGAACTCAACATGCACACTGCGGCATGTCCTAAATAACACACACACACACACACACACACTAATGGCAACCTACAAAACAGGATATATTCTCTCCAAATCACACATCTGATGAATCTAGTATCCCGCATATGTTAAGAACTCTTACAAATCAATAACAAAAGGATAAATGTTTAAAATGGACCAAGGATCTAAATACACACTTCCTAAGAACAGATAAACAAAAATCACACCACCGACAGATGACCTGGCCCAGAGTGAGTGGGTGCCCCCATCTCCAGGAGCCACCACCACAGCTGGCGAGTGGCAAAGCAGGTTGTAAGCTGGATCCATTTAGATTCTAGCCTTGCCTCCTGCCCATACCCGCATCAAACCAGCTCCAGTTCCAGGTGTTCCTGGCTCTGCTGTGGAGAAGGGGTGCTGTTACGAGTTGCTGTCAGTGTTCTTTTAGGATATCCCTCTCACTTCTCCCAAAGGGATTCTGGGGAGCAATGAGGGTCTCAGACTTCTGGAATGGGGGTGACAGCTCTGGAATAATCTTTCTGTACACTGTGTGACTATATGTCTCTATGATTGGTTTAATAAACAAGCTGACAGGCCAATAGTTGAACAGGATAAAGTTAGGCAAGAGAGCCAAACTGAGAATGATGGGACAAAGAAAGGCAGAGCCAAAAGGGTCACCAGCCAGCCAGCCAGAACATGTTGGACATAGAAAATGGGATGGAGGTAAGCCTCAGGGAAGCATATAAATTAATAGAAATGGGTTGAGTTGTAAGAGCTAGTTAGAAACAAGCCCAACTATTGGTCCAGCATTTATAATTAATATTAAGCCTCTGAGTGATTATTTGGGAGCACACGGTTGGGACAGGAAGACTCCCCCTACAGGTGACCTCAAGTGCAGGCCCTTGTTAGAGGCCAGTGATAAAATTACTAGTCCCCGGGAGATATTCCTGGATGAGATACATAGAAATTGAATTTGGGTGCCCAGCTTTCTTCTCTCTTGATTCTTGTGTTATCTGAAATTGTACAGAAGTCTGCCTTCTGCTGGGGGTAGCGGAGTGGGCCTGGCAGACATCTCCTGCCCAGCTGCTGAAACTTCATCACATAGAGAAGAAATGAGTTGGCCTCTACAGCCACCTTTTAGGCCCGGGCAGGCTGACTACTCTCTCCGGCCACTTGTGAGTCTCTTACCCAGCCAGTTTCTTCTCTGGGAAGCTAGTTTAATTCTATCAAATGTGTGAGCTACAAGTCCAGGGCCACCATGCCCTGTGTTCAGAGACTTCTGTTCCTCTGTGAAATACCATACTTGCTCCTTCAGGTAACTTCATAGACCTCGGGTAGAAAATGCCATTTTTCAGCAATGTGCTTTGCAAAAACACATCAGCTGGGGATGTGAAGGAGCCCCGAAAAGATTTTAGAAAGAAATAATCAGTTTGTAGCAACATCTAAATTGCTTCTAGTTCACAACCTATGCCTGTAGCTCCCGTGAGAAATGCAGATCATTGCCTCCTGCAGACTGCTCAGTGCTCTCTTCACCAAGAACAAGAGCTGCATTGGCACCAGCTGAGTCTCTCGGCAGTCATCTGCCCTTCTGGGCTGAATCACACTTGGCCCAAACCAATCAGACAACCCCTTTTCTGTTTGCCAGTAGTCCAACTAATTCTGACCTGTGGGATGTAAGGAGGATTGTGCAGCGAGGTTTGGGGCGCTCTCCCTTCTTTCCGGACACTGTGATGTGAAAAACAGCTCCATGGCAGCCACGTCACAACCAAGAGGTGTGAGGAAAGATGGAGGATCAGCCTTTGGCTTTAAACAACACGACCTACCCTCAGAAACACCCCCTGGACTTTTTTCAGTAGGACTACAAGCATCCTATGGAATGAGCAGCTATCCACCCATGTTTTCCAGGACTAGAGAGGCGTCATGGATTCAGAGCTGAAACATTCTGGGCCAGGGGAATCTTGGGTCTTGCCTTATCCATCTGGACAGAATCTTTTAGAAGAGATCGAAGGTTGTGCCGGGGCTCGGGAAGCTAAGAGCCATCAGGGGACTTCCCAATCAGGGTCCCTCCCACCATGCCTTGTCCTGTCCCTTCCAGAGCAGTGGTGAGATTTCTGCAGAAATTCCTGACCCTGAGTAATCTGCCAGGAGAGGAGCTTGGCAGGCCCCCATCTTCTGACTCAGACCCCATTAACCAGAGGTGACTATGCCCAGATAACGGGGAGACATGATGACTGACAACAGGCCAACTGTTGTCACACTGCTGTCCTCTTTTGTTCCTGCAGAGAAGCACAAACTGTCGACTGCCCTGCAGATCGAACCAGCTTTGTTCTAAGTCCCTCCAGTGTCCCTAAAACTCACGAGAATGAACTCGAGTCTCCTTAGAGATAGGTACGTTCTTATGAGTACAGTGGCACATACCTCTGATCCCAGTGCTCAGGAACAGAGGCAGGCCGTCGTCTGTACAGAGTTCCAGAACAGCCAGGGCTACATGCTGAGATTCTGTCTCAAAACACAACAACAAGAAGTCACGTATGTTTTACATTTCTGTCCTCCCTTATAAAGAAAGGGTGTTGTAAGTCCCCTGACCAGTTAGCGGAATCACACCATATGGCTGATGGCCTCTAGTGAGTACAGGGGATAAGTTTGTGGTAATCTGCCCCTTCCCCCAATCTGCATCTGTATTTCATTCTAGTGAAGCTTCTGAGGGCAGACAGGCCTGTAGCCTGCTCCCCACAGCAGGGTCAGCTCCCCTTCATTGATGGATCACCAGTCACCTCTTTGGGCCTCCATCTCCTCGGTCCTGAAATGAGAAGTAGAATACTCTGGCTTGTCCAACTTCCTGTGAGCCAGAATCCAGGACAGAACTCCCCAAAGCTATGACAGATGCATTCAGTCCCACAGAACCCACCAGCTCCAGCTCCTGCCATCAGGCAGCCTGAGAAATGGCTCGGCTCTGCCCTAGCTCTGCTCTTGCCTGGCATCTTGGGTAATAGCTTGGCCTCTAGAGAAGATGCAGTCATCCAAGCATGGCCACTCGGCTTGGAGGTAAACTGTGAGGCAAGTGAGGTACTGTGGCTCACGGCTATCATTCTTGCTATCCCGGAGGCTAAGGCGGGAGGGGTGAGCCAGAAGGTGAGGGCCAGCAAGGACAGCATCTTTAAGTGGGAAGAACTGGGTTAGACCCTGGGGCTGCCTACCAAGGCCAAGTCTGCTATTCTGTTGTAAATATTTGTGTGTTGTGAAAACACTGTCTGCTCACCATACCCACTTACACTCACAACAATGTGTAGAGACTCCTAGGACCACCCAGCCCTGCCACACTGTAGTCACGGTATGATCATTGTTCAGAGAGCTTCTGTCCACACAAAGCTAACAGCATTGCAGAATCAGGATTTGTGTGTAGGGTACCCTGTTAAGATACACACCCCAGAACTGAAGGAATATGACTACACATGGAATTATTTTAATTTGTTTATATTGTGGTACGGGGAATTGAACCTAGGAACTTGTACTTTCCAGGCAAATGCTCCATCACTGGGCTACATCCCTGGCTCTCTTCCTCATGGTTTATCTTGAAACAGGGTCTAAGTTACAGGGTACCCACCAGCATGTCTGACAGTGCTGGGGATCCAAATTCATGGTCTCATGCTTACTGGAAAACTTTACTACCTTTTCTTCCTTTCTTTCTTTCTTTCTTTCTTCCTTCCTTCCTTCCTTCCTTCCTTCCTTCCTTCCTTCCTTTCTTTCTTTCTTTCTTTCTTTCTTTCCTTACTTTTGACAGTTTTGTTAGCATTTAAGAGAAAAACATAGTCCAGGTTCCATGAAAATCCCAGCAGCTTCCAGGAGAGATCTTTATTTATTTGGTGGAAGTCAGCAGAAAGCTTGCTGGAGCTGGTTCTCTCCTTCCACTATGCGGGCTCTGAACACTGGACTCAGGCCACCAGGCTCAGCAGAAAAGCCTTTGTCCGCAGATCCCTATCTGTGGTCCAAAGTCGTCCCTTTTAAATTAGGTGGAATGAAAATAGAGACCACTTCTTAAGAAAGAGGAAAAAGTACTCCCAAGAATAAAGCGGGCAGTGAACCGAGGAAAGAGCCTCCCAGAGCCCATGTGTAGGTACTTAGGAGACAAAAGCAGATGTGGTCTGTGCAGAGTCAAAGAGCTTTGTTTTTCACTTGAGTTGTGTGTGCATGTGCCCATGTGTATGTGTTTGCGTATGCTCCTGCGTATGGTATATATGCTCCTGTGTGTACGTATGTGTTCCCGTGTGGCATATGTGTATGCTGTATGTCTTCCTGTGTGTGGGTATCCGTGTGTGGTGGATGTGTTCATGGATGTGTACTTGTGTGTGAGCAAGTGAGCCAACTGCTTCCCACCTCAGTTTCTGAGACTGACAAGGCCGGATATCCAGTGAGCCTCAGGGGTCCTCCTGCTCGGCTTTCCCAGCTCTGGCATTATAGATTCGAGCATGGTGCCTTCTCCCCAGTGGTCCCAGAGAGTCCATCTCAGGTTGTTTACCCCCTGAGCTATCTCCTCAGTTCCCGATTTTAACTGCATCCTGCGGATTATTTTAGTAAGTTCAAATGAGTGGCTAGGACAAATGCCCGTCGTTGTCCCAGGCTTTCTCACAGACGCTTGCTTCCTGTGCTATCCCGTAGTTGTCCCAGGCTTTCTCATAGATGCTTGCTTCCTGTGCTATCTCATTTCCTTCCCTTGGTTTGCTTTCGTTTTGTTTACTTTTTAGATCGTCTTACTGTATAGTCTAGGCTGGCCTCAAATTCAGCCTTCCTGCCTCAGTCATCAGAGTGCTGGCATTCCAGCAATTTTTAAAAAAAAGAATAAACATTTTACTTATTTATGTGTATGTGTGCGAGAGAGCACATGTATGTTAGGTGCCTGGCTCCCCTAGAGCTGGAATTACAGATGGTTGTGAGCCGCCTGGCAGGGGTCCTGGGAACTGAACTTAGGTCCTCTGTGAGAACAGTGTACGTTCTTAACGACTGAGCCATCTTTCCAGACCCCCATAGTTAATATCAAACATGTCAATATCTCACTCGTGCCTGCTTAACTTTGCTAAAACAATGTGGGTTTTTTGTTTGTTACTGTTGAGTTGTTTGGTTTTATTTACTGCTCCCACTCTGATGAGTAAAAATGTTCGGTTTTGCTTTAGCTGTATATTACTTTTTAGGGAAATCAAGCCTTATTCATCTTTTACTAGTACTTTGCATGTGATTCTGAGAGCTGTCGATGCAGCCCTGGGTTGGGCCTCTTTGGTAAACCCACCCTGCAGTAGGCATGTTTTTCTACGTTGTCCATTTCACTTTGTTGCTCTGTGCTAAGCAGACGTCCCCTCTCTTCCATTTATGCCTTGTATTTCAGTCTTTTTTCTTTCCTTTTTTTTTTCTTTTTTCCAGTTTTTTGAGACAGGGATTCTCTGAGTAGCTTTGGAGCCTGTCCTGGAACTAGCTCTTGTAGACCAGTCTGACCTCAAAGTCACAGAGATCCACTTGCCTTTGCCTCTTGAGTGCTGGGATTAAAGGCGTGCGCCACCACTGCCCTGAAGCATTTCGGTCTTAACTGGGAGGAAGAATTGAATTCCCTTGTCTCCTCGCACAGGCATCCTTTCCTGGGGTGCTGCAAAGTCCCCCAGGTCAGATCAAAGCTCCTACAAGCAGCCCAGCACCTCCTGCCTCTCTTTGTTCTGCCTCCACAGTGTTTCTGGACTCCGGAAACATGGCGCTGGCGGAATGCTGTCTCCTGCATTACTCTTTCCCAGCTTCCTCGGCTTCTTTGTCTGAACTCAGACTACATCAGGTTTGAAACAAGCGCCAACCCGTGCGGAACAGACACTCGGGTGAGTGTTGGGAAAGCTGGCAGACACTGTTTTCCCGAAAAGAAGAAATGTGGCCATTCTAATGATACTTCTGAGACCTGGCGCTGGAGCCTGAGGTCAGGAAATACCATAGCACCGGCTGTCTGCGGGGTGCTTCAAGGTGAGCGCCACCCGCAGCTGCACCTGCAGGAATCACCTCCCCGGGGGCACACATTGCTCGGCTTAGGATCGGAGACGGCAGGAAGGGAAGCAGCTTTTCCTGAGGGCTCTGAGGAGAGAGCCTCACCGCGTGCCGGGAGTGCCTTTCTCCAGCCACCAGCCACCCACGGGGGCTCCAGCAAGCTGCGGTCAGGAGACACATTACAGAATAACAGTGTGACCCGCGCCAACTGTGTGGCCTGAGGCCGGAGGACAACCTTGGTTTCTTCAACTTGGCATCTTGATTTTGATTTGATCCTTTTCTTTTCCTTGTTAAGCAGGGACTCGGGACCTAACGCAGGCAAAGCCTGTGTTCTGCACCCAGCCCCTCCCCGGCTGCGCATCTCCCTGACCTAACGCAGGCAAAGCCTGTGTTCTGCACCCGGCCCCTCCCCGGCTGCGCATCTGAACCCAGTTTAGGTGCACAGTTTGTACCGTGCATTCAGAGTCACACAGCCTCCGCCAACACCCTCTTCCAGAAACCCTTCCTCTTGCAAAACCGAATCCCCGCCCCCATTAAAAGCGCTCTGTCCCCTGGTTGTCACCACTCCAGTGCGCTGTCTCTGGGCGCCTCACAGGCGAGGCGTGCAATCAACAGCATTGTCTTCTCCTGCCTGGCCTATTTCACTTAGCATAATAACTCTATTTTGTAGCATTTTGCAGATATTTTGGAAGTGGGTCACCATGCCATCTCATGGACAAATCTGCATCACCTAACACTGCTTGCCCTGGACACCTGGGTCGCCACCACCCTGACCTGTGGTGAATAACTTGGCTGTGTAGGAGGGGGGCCCCAGGCAGACTTTTTATTTTATTTTATTTTTGATTGAAATCAGTCTCACTACACTGGTCAGGTTGACCTCAATCAAACTCCTGGCTCGAGACATCCTTGCCAGTGCAGCTTCCTCAGTAGTTAGGGCCACAGGCAAATAGTACCTGTCACTTCAGGCTGACAAGGAGGTGAGCACCAAGATCCTTGCTACCTCCACAGGGGCCTTGCAACCAGCCAAGAGGGAAGTTCCTCTCTCAGTGATCATATTCCAGCCTTGGTCATCTTGGGGGGTGTGCTGAGGTGGGGGATATCCTTCTCTTCGCTCTGAGTATATGTTGTTCCCATTGGTTGATAACTAAAGCTGCTTTGGCCTATGGCAAGACAGAATACAGCTAGGTGGAAAATCCAAACAGATATACTGGAGAAGATGGGCAGGCAGGGCTGAGAGGAATGCCAGAGACCCACCCAAGAAGAGAGATGCCAGGAGCAGCCTAAGCAGAAAGAAAGATGCCAGAACAGAGGCAACTCCATGGCCACAAGGCAATACACAGATTAGTAGAAATGGGTTAATTTATAAAAGGGAGCTAGCCAGTAATAGCCTGAGCCATCGACCAAGCGATTATATTTAATATTTGCCTCTGAATGATTATTTCATAAGCAGCTGTGGGGAACCGATGGGCGGGAAAGAAAATTGGCCCAGTGGGAACAGGAGAGACAGAGAGAAAAATTCCAGCTACAGTGTGCCATGCCTCCTGAGCTTGCCTGGGGATCCAGCCCTCCTAGTTTTCTGAGAAGTCTCCTGCCTTTCCTGGCATAGGCTGGATCTGCCAAATTCTTCACTCCACTATGAACTTCCGGTTAACCCAAACCACCACGTCTTTCTGAACCCTGAATTCCTTTTTTTGTGGTATTAGAGATTGGACCGGGGTCTCCCGAACGCTAGGCAAGTGCTTGGCCCCTGAGCTGCCTACATTCCTCTGTTTATTTTGAGACGGTGTCACAGGTTGGTCTTGAACTAACAGGTAGCCAGTCAAGCCTTAAGCTCGTTCTGTTGCCTCAGCCTTCTCTGGCTAGCCTGACCCAATTCTCATGTGCCTACAGAGTCCATCTGGGCACTCACATAGTCTCCAGGAGCCCCTGTCCCCAGCAGCCTTCCCTGACCGACTACCCCTTCATCCTTTTCTCTGGCAGAAGCCGGAAGGGTTGTGGCTGTTTGTGTCTCTTGCCCCGTGTCTGAGGTAAGTGATGATGCCCTTCTGTCCACCCGGCCAGCATTTTCCTCCTCCTTCACACCAGTCCGGTCGCCGTGAAGACAGCGTTCGCACTGACCCCCTTTCCACCAGCCGACTGACACCCGCTCCTCTTCCTTCTGCTCACACTTTTTGCCTTCCATATCTGTCTTTCTCTCGCCAGATGTTCTGGCCTCTATTCTTTTTTTGTTTTGTTTTGGTTTGGTTTTGGTTGTTTGCTTCCTTGTTTGTGATAGGGTTTCTCTATGCACTCCTGGCTATCCTGGAACCCACTCTGTAGACCAAGCTTACCTTGAACTCAGAGATCCACCTGTTTCTACTTCCTGAGTGTGGGATTAAAGGCAGGCACCACCACACCTGGCCTCTGGCTACCATGCTTGGTGGCTTCAGCTTCATTCATAAAATTCTTTTGCTTCCAGCTTCTCCCTCAACAACCTTTCTTCTTTCCCATCGTGGACACAGGTACACCTGGCCATTCCTTCTTGTCCTTGCCGAGGCCCGATGCTTGTCCCTACACTATCCCTAGAACTACGGCTGCAGGTCCCACCCCACCATTGCCTCTCTCTTGCCAGCCCATTTTCCCTGCCAAGCCCCAGCTACTCTGGTACAGCTGTGCTGACCATGGAACAAAAGAGACAAGTACCCTGTCTTCTCCCTCCTTGCCATCAGTACAGTCTACCCTGCTTGTGTGTGAGGTGCAAATGTGTGTCTGGCCCTCCTCTGACATAGTCTTGTTATATAGCCCAGCCTGGCCTGGCACTTGCTGTGTAGCTTTCTCAGAGTCCAAGAGCTGGGATTACAGGTCTGTGCCACTACCTCTGCCTGATGAATATAGTTTTCATCCACATCCCTCTGCTTAGGCATCTTGCTCCTTCCTCCACACAGCTTCAGGATTGTCCCCAAGAAGGGCAATTGTGCCTTCGCCCTTCCAGTTTTAGGAAGAAAGAAAAGAAAATTAATCCCCCCCCCAACCTCACATCCTTTCAGTCCCACCAAATCCTCCCAACCAAGGGCCTCCCTGGGCCTCTCCCTCCCTCCCCATCGCTCCCTTCCACAAAGCCAGCCTCTGTCCCCACCCCACTGATGTCATCTTCTGATGTCACCAGCAGCACACACCGTGTGTGCTCCCGGGGGTCCTACGGCTCACAGTGTCTGCCACAGTCCATCCGGGCTGTGTTACCATCCTGCCATCTCCTGCATCCTTCCCTGCACCCCATCCATCAGGACCGGCCAGAAGGCCCCAGGGCTCCAGCCTCCTACTGTCTCCCCTGGGCTGCAGATCCCACATTTCCCTGTCTACATGACTTTTCCACCTAAAAGAGAAAAGGCAAACGTGGCTGTTCCTTCAAAACTCAAGAGGTGGGAGAGGCCAACAAGAAGTATTGGCGCTTTCCCCTTGAGGTTGACTTAGCTCCTGAGGGGTGGATTAGCTCTCCAGATAACAAGTCATTGGTAACAAATGAGCATAGCATTTCCCCTCTGTTTTCTCAGAATCAGTCCCTGCCCCCACCATCTCTGAGTGTGGTGGACGTGTGTGATAGAGCCTGACACGGGCTTTGGAAACCTCAAAGCCCACCCCCAAGAGACACACCTCCTCCAACAGGGCCACACCCAACCCTTCCCCAACAGTTCCACTAACCGGGAGCCATTCTACTAACTGGGGACCAAACATTCAAACCTGAGCCTGTGCAGGCAACTCTCATTCAAACCACCACAAGCAGTAAGCGCGCATCAAGGGCTGTGTCCACACTCTCGAGCAGGCGAGCCTCAGTTTGCATCTTCTCTCCCCACAGCCACTCCATCCGTCTTCCTTGCTGTCCCCGCATCTAAGGCCTCACCTACACTGCTGCCATCGCCCACCCAACATTTCCTGTTTATTTTCCCGTGCTGTGGGCCCAGCAATTTATTATTGCTGCACTGTGTCCATCGACAGTTGCTGTTTCTTGTGACGTCCAATGATACCATTTTAAACTGTGAGTCGCATCATGTTTGGACTGTCAGGAGCTCCCGAAGCTCCCGTCCCACGAGCGCCTCCCGGTTCACTGTCTACAGCCACTGCCTTCTTCCTGCCCACTCCAGACCCATCCTCTGTGCGGGCCTTGGGATGTGCCATCTGCAGCTCATCCAGCGGTCCCCAGATGGTCACATGGCTCTCCTCTCAGACCTGTTCAAATCACGTCACCTACTCAAAGAGCTACAATGCTGGGACCACACCTTGCCCAGGACTGCTTAGCTTTGCAGAACTCCAGCCCACTATTTAAATCTAAACTTCCTGTTAGGACCTCCGAAGATGGGTTGGGGGCGGGGCTATCACTGGAGCTCTTAGTCCGTTTTTCCATCTGGTCACACGGAGGAAATCTTTTTCCACATTCACCATTTACTTGTGTTTCATTCTTATTAAGGGTGGGTGGCCGCTTCTGGCCTGTGAGGGCAGCCAGAATACAGGCTCAGACTAATAACTGCTCACTACACTGTCTCGGAAAGTAAGGTGGAAGGAGGAAGGCACTCAGCGTCCACCTCCGGTGTCCACACACACACACACACACACACACACACACACACAAACACACACACCACAGCAATTTTTTTTATTTTTACTTGAAAACAATAAATGGAGCTGGAGAGATGGCTCCGAGGCTAAGAGCACTTGCTGTCTTGCAGACAAACTGAGTTTGATTCTCGGCACCCACACCGGGCAGCTCACAGCCTCCCACAATGCAACTCTAGTTCCAGGGGTTCCAACACTCTTCTGGTTTTCACAAGCACCCACACACATGTGCACCTACTCACACAAAGACACACACACAAAGTAAAAATAAAGATAAAATCTTTAAAATTACTTAGGGCCAGAAAGCCAGCTTAGTGGGTAAAGGCACCTGCTATCAAGCTAACAACCTCAGTTGGATTCCCCGGGCACACATGGTAGAGGGAGAGAACTAACTGGTCCCTGACAATAACTATTTTAAAATTACTTTAAGGAGAAAATATGGAAAGTTTACCATCTCATGCTTACCCTCCAGTCTGCTGGATTTGAGTACATTTGAAAAGAGGGCCACCATAAGAACTGGGTTGATTATTCGACTATGTGGAGAAAAAAGAACACAGTCAAATCCTAGTTAAGCATACAGTGGACAATCACGTAATCCCTGACAAAGATCCCACGTCCGCTTTGGGTTTGGGTCCTGGGGATGGACCCAGGGCTCCGGCATACAGTGCACACCTTCCCACTGAGCCTCTGCTGCCTTCTGAGACTGGATTTGATGGGAGGGGTTCCCATGCAGCACAGCCTTCAACCGTAGGACGCACCTGACACCAGTCACGTGAGCAAACAGCAACGGAGATTGCTAGTCTGAGGTAAGCATCCAGGAGCTTCCACAGAGCTGGGAAACTGTAAGCAGGCTGGGGGCAAAGGCAATGAAACTGTTGCTTTTGACACAAAATCTTAAATATATTCAAGTTTTTAAAAATGATAGGCACGTGTTCTTATGAGAAAAATAAATATACACATCAAAAGACGTATACAAATGCGTAGGACGACGAATCCCTAATAAAGACTTTCGACTGGAACAAGGAACGTTGTGGAACAAAACTGATCGGTGTACTCCTTCACATCCCAGAATGGGCTTTCTAGTTTTGGCTTAACAAACAAAGCCATGAAAGGAAAGGTGAATAAATCAGAATAAACAAAATAATTAAAAAAAAAAAAAAACCCTACCTGAGTGGCTGCCATAGGCCAAAAGGCAAGGTAAACAAAGACAGGGGGCGTTTGCATCTCAAATCACAAACACTGTGTTTTAGGGTGACCACTGCCACGCACGCACCATGCCCAAAGCAAGCTGGGCAGGGAAAGGTTGATTTGGCTCTACACTAAAGGAAGTCAGGACAGGAACCTGGAGGCTGATGCAGAGGCCATGGAGGAGGGGGTGCTTTCTAGCTTGCTCAACTTCCTTCCCTGCCTCCCCGGCCTGTCCCTCCCCAATGCAGCCCTGGCTGTCTTAGAACTAGCTCTGTAAACCAGGCTGGCCTCAAACTCAGAGGTCCACCTGCCTCTACCTCCCAAGTGCTGGGATTAAAGGCGTGCTCCACCACCCAGAGCTTCTTGTTTTTTTTTTTGTTGTTGTTGTTTTGTTTTGTTTTTTGTTTGTTTGTTTGTTTTTTTTTTGTTTTGTTTTGCTTTTGTTTTTCAAGACAAGGTTTCTCTGTAGCTTTGGAGCCTGTCCTGGAACTAGCTCTTATAGACCAGGTTGGCTTTGAGTGCTGGGATTAAAGGCGTGTGCCACCTACGTCTGGCCTTTGGCTAGCTTCTTATAGAACCCGGAACCACCAGTCCAGGGATGACCCCACCCATAATGGCTAGGCCTTTCCCTCATCAATCACTTATTAAGAAAATGTCCTACAGGCTTGCCTACAGCCTGATCTTACGAAAGCATTTTCCTAGCTGAGGCTCCCTCCTCTCAGATGACTATAGCTCGTGTTAAATTGACACAAAAGTAGCCAGCACACACTATATCTTTGGAGCAAAGGGCCTCTGAGAAATATGGACAAAGGTTGTGAGGAGGAAATCCACAGGAGAGGGAACAGAAATATAATTATAGAATAAACTCAGGTCCATAGTCAACCAAATGCAAATAAAGCAAACCCGGATTGTACTCCGGCCAATCAGCTGTCACAGGGTGGAAGGTGTTCAAACTAACTCTTCCAAGGCAGAGCCCAGAAGACACACCCAACCCAGTTCCTATCAAGAAGAGAAGTGCATGTGCCCTTTGACCCTGCAAGCACTGACCTGAAAGCAAGCCACCAAACTCGATTCATCTGTTTGTCATTGTGGAGTGAGTTTACCTACCTACCAGTTTGCTTGGGAAAGTCTGGCTTACACCTTGGCCCCATGGAATTCATCACAGAGCCCCCTTTGGGTTCTTGAAAATGCCCCACTGTGGATTACAGATCATCTATGCCTACTGTCTACTGCTGTAGAATTGCGTCCTGGCAATTCATAAGGAAGAGATTGTCTCTCAGTCTGGAGGCTGAGAAGGCCTATGCCAACTTGCTTGTGCAGGGCCTCTGTGTTATGGTCTCCCAGGGGAAGGCAGAAGTCCATAGGAAACAGAATTTAGAGCACAACTCGTGTAGTGATATTTCATTTGTATTTTAATAAAAAAGTTTGCCTGAAGGTCAGTGCATACCAGCCACACTAGTTAGCCATAGAGACCTGGCGGTGGTGGTGCATGCCTTTAATTCCAGTATCCACACTAGTTAGCCATAGAGGCCTGGCAGTGGTGGTGCACACCTTTAATTCCAACACTAGAGAGGAATATAAGGTGGAATGAGACAGGAACTCGCTCTTTTTCAGTCTGAGGATTTCATAGAGGTAAGAGTTCTCTAGTTGCTTGGCTGCTTTGCTTTCCTGATCTTCAGGTTGAACCCCAGTATTTGTCTCTGGGTTTTTATTATTCATGCTACATTTGGTGCCCAATGTGGGGCTCAAACCCGTGACCCTGATATTAGAGAATTGGCTTTGATTGAAGAGAAATGACAGAAGGCACATGTGGATTGTGTAAATCTGAATCTTAATTGCTTTCTGGTCATACTACCCTCCAAACATTCCCCTACAGGAATTTTAATATAGAGGGAAGATATCATCTTAGAATGGATCTTTTTACCACATAAGCCAAGTGAAAACTTAGAAACTTATGTAGAAAAGGTCTCTGAGCCAGGCGATGGTGGCGCACGCATTTAATTCCAGCACTTGGGAGGCAGAGGCAGGTGGATCTTTGTGAGTTCAAGGCCAGCCTGGTCTACAAGAGCTAGTTCCAGGACAGGCTCCAAAGCTACAGAGTAACCCTGTCTAGAAAAAAAAAAAAAGAAAGAAAAAAAAAAAGAAAAGAAAAAAAGATCTCTGAGTTAATTCTAAAAGGAAAATTAAGACTTCATCGGTTAGCAGGAACAGACCCAGAAGAAATTATTTAAGCCCAAAAGTCAGAATTATATGCTATTCTCATGGTACTAAGGGATTTTAAAGAACCTCTCAACATAGTTACTGATTTGCAATATGCAGAAAGAGTTGTTTTGCATATTGAAACCACTGAATTTATACCAGATGATACAGAATTGATATTATTATTTATTCGGTTACAAGACAGAATCAGGAATAGGAATCATCCTATATACATAACACACATCCGATGCCATACAGGTCTGCCAGGTCCTCTAGTACAAGTTAATGCATAAATTGATCAATTATTGATTGGAAATGTGCTGAAGGCCTCATAATTTCATTGAAAATATCATGTCAATAGCAAAGATTTAATAAAAGACTTTTCCAACACATGGCAACAAGCCAAGGAAACTATAAGGAAATACCCTACTTGTTCTTTATACAACCAATCACCATTACCTGCAAGAAGTAACCCAAAGGGTACCCAAAGGAATAAAATCTGGCAGATGAATATGTTCCAGTTTGTAAAATTTAGAAAAATAAAATATTTACACCATACCATATATACCTATTCAGGTTTTGAATGGGCAACTGCTTTGAGTTAGGAAAAGGCTGATAAGTAATCATACATTTGCTAGAAGTTAAGGCCATCAGGGGTATGCCTGTACAAATAAAGACAGACAATGCTCCAGCATATGTCTCTAAGAAAATGAAACAGTTTTTTGCTTATTATAATATAAAACATATTACAGGTATACCACACAATCCTACAGGGCAGGCAGTTACAGAAAGAATAAATAAAACTCTAAAGGATATGTTAAATAAACAGAAAGGGATGATAAATGCCCCCAGAAATAGATTGCATAATGCTTTATTAACTTTGAATTTTCTAAATGCTAATGAGAAAGGAACAACAGCTGCGGAGAGACATTGGATAGTAGAAACAAAAACTACAGAATTAAATTAGTTGATATACTTTAAAGATGTACTGACCACAGAATGGAAACCAGGACATGTGTTATGTTGGGGAAGGGTTTTGCTTTTGCTTCCACGGGCGAAGAAAAGCTATGAATACCATCAAAATTGATAAAGATTCGATTTGAACAAGAGACACCTCTTAATTAGAAGAGATGATGGTTAATTAAGCATCATGGCCATTTAATCTAAACTAACCTACAAAACTAACAGATGCTTTTCATTTGATCAGATATTGCTTGCCAATAGAGAGTTTCCCCAAAATTAGGGCTAGGGAAGGGTTTTGTTTCTGTCTTTTCAGGAGAATAAAGCTATGGAATCTGATGATCACTGAACAAATGAAACATCTGAAGAAAAAGAACAAACCATCCAGCAAAACGTTCCAAGAAGAAGAGTAAATTGGCCTATTGGTATATCACCTTTCCAACAGAATGAAATTTCATAAATCTTCCCAAATGTTTGTTTCTGCTGTTCTCTACAGACACATAATGCAAATAGCATTTTTGTAGTCACAGTCCAGTTAAAGATTAAAGCTGGCTCTGGAGCTGGAGTGTGGCTCTCTTCCTTCTCTAAACCCAAGCATGCTTATAAAGTAAAATCCAAAACCTCTGCCTCATGTCAGAAGAGCCACCTGATATGGGACAGAAACAAAACAAAAATTTAAGGACGATTTTATTGCCACTAATCTCATAATCATTTGGTTTTATATGGACTCTTTAACAGCCTTTCTTAAGATATAAGATTTGTAAGATTAATAAATAAAATTTTAACTTTTTGCCATAATATTAATGGTCATATAGAGTACTAAATAATTCTAGAAAAAAGTTTCATCTACATCCTGTACATGATTTTGGGTTTGAGTTTCCATCAACACTTTCCTGCAGTGAACCATGAGTACGCCTAACAGTGACCTTTGAAGTCTTCATAAGGAGGATGGGGCCCCACAACGACTCCTTCAGGACTATGATAACACCACCTAAAGATCAGTGTTGGACTATAAACTGCTTAAAACAATTTCAAAGTGGCTAGCTGAGATGATCTAGCCTAGCAGACTACTCCAGCCAGGCCTTGAGATAAGCCCTGTACTTCCCCATTACACAGAAACTAGACAAATGACACAGTTACCTCTCCCAAGACTTGACAATTAACCCAAGCTTTCTTCAGAATCCTCTAAAGATATTGTCACCCCCAGAAAGCAGGAAATAAATTCAAAAATACTACGGCCACATTCCCTAGACGTGGGGTAGGTGGTTTTTTGGTCATTCAATGGGTTATGGATATTTGTCATTGTTCAGGGAGGTTGGTTACAAGGTGATATTGGTTTCAGCCCACGAGGAAAGTTGAACAGAGATTAGATTCAGAGTTCTCCTTTTGAAAAGAAAAAAGGGAGATACAGATAAGATAGGATAAAAGGGTAGATTACTGAATCTACTCTGAAAAGAAAACAGGAAGGATATAGATGTGATAAGACAAAAAGGTAGATTGTTGAATCTACTTTTAAAAACCGACTACTAGTTTTAAATATTTTACACTGGATTGGAATTTTGTATAGTGTATACAAATTTTGTATATTGATACAAATTTGAGATTCATTTTGTTAGAACATACTGTACATACATTTCTACTCTTGTTCAAGGTATTGTATCTATACAACTCAATAGCAATGTAATGCAAATTTCTGAAATGAAATTTGAAATTTATGCCCTGGCAATGCTGAAGCACGCATGAGCAGCCCATACATGGTGGGTCTGTTGAACTTGTCCATATGGGTTTCATGGTCTAAATTGATGAGGATGACAGACCAGATCTCTTCCTCTGGAGGGTATCAGATCTCATTATAGATGGTTGTGAGCCACTATGCCGGTTGCTGGGAATTGAACTCAGGACCTTTGGAAGAGCAGGCTGTGCTGCCTACTGCCGCGGGGATCTTGCAGCATTTTTTTTAAAAAAGAACAACAATGTCTGCTCCTGGTACCACCAATCCACTTCAGAGAAGATAATGTACATCAAAGAAACTCCACATGGAGTTAACTTTCTTTGTGGCAAAAGTAAGCCACTAATCAAGAAAATGCCCTTGTCTCAACTGCTGACATTATGATTTCCTAATTGGACAACTTGGACACAAAGGAAAGTGACTGCCAAACACTTTCAAGACAATGAGGGACAGCCCTTCAGAATGTCCTGCTAGGCCTCTAGTCCAAAGATGGATGCCCCAATGTTGCAGAGAAAGTTTGGGTGGCTGTCCAGGCAGCCAAGTGTTTCTGTCGTTTCTCACATTTTTTGGAAGTTGCTTGCTCATACTTCCTTTTACTCAGTTAATATTATTTCCTTCTTGGGTCCCTGAGGGTGTTGAAGACTAGATAGTCATCGTTTTCCTTGTTTACCAAACACAGAAAGCAAGTTATGATAGAAAGTAAATTAGGAATAAGACTTTTGAGTCACCAAGATAGGAGAGTTATGGAGTATTTTCTCTGAATTTGTCAAATGAAATGGACTAGACATTGTTGCTGTATTTATTGCCTGGATATATTGTATATAGTCATTGTACTTATTAATATTATTTTTCTTATATTAGTTAAAGCCTTCTTTTTTATTTTAGACAAAAAAAAGGGAAAATGCACTGATATTTCATTAATGTTTTAATAAATAAAGCTTGCCTGAAAGTGAGTGCAAAGCAGCCCCACTGGTCAGCCTTCCAGGCCAGGCAGTGGTGGCACACACCTTTAATCCCAGCAGCCACACTAGTTAGCCATAGAGGCTGGGCAGTGGTGGTGCACATCCTTAATCCCAGTGCTAGAGAGGAACATAAGGCTGGATGAGACAGGAACTCGCTCTTTTTTAGTCTGAAGATTTCATAGAGGTAAGAGCTCTTTAGTGGCTTGGTTGCTTTGCTTTTCTGATCTTCAGGTTAAACCTCAATATTTGTCTCTGGGTTTTTATTATTTGCGCTACAAACTCATCCTTTTAATCAAGAATTTATCAAGATTACTAACTGGTAGTTTGAGTGTAACTGGCTCCCATAATCTCACAGGGAGTAGCACTCAGGAGGTGTGGTTTTGTTAGAGTGAGTGTGGCCTTGATGGAGGCAGTGTGTCACAGTAGGAGCGGGCATTGAGTTTTCCTATGCGCAGGTTATCACCCAGGGTCTCCCTCAGTCAACTTCCTCAGCTCCAGCACCACATCTGCCTGCACACCACCATGCTCTCTGCCACGATGACTATGGACTGAATCTCTGGAACTGTGAGCCACCCCAATTAAATGTTTTCTTTATAAGAGTTACCATGGCCATAGTTTCTCTTCACAGCAGTAGAAACTAAGAAACTACGACACTAACCTTGGAAATAGCACCAATCCATCCACACAACTGATCAGCTCTTAAAGGTCCCATCAATACTGGCACAATGGCAATTGCATTTCACTCTGAGTTCTAGAGGAGACATAAATAAACTGTGGCATAGATTATATAGCTACATTAACCATAAGAAAATAGAGATGAAACAGGAGATGGCAAACAGGCAGAATAGTGACAGGGACATCAGTTCCTGGGGGGTTTGGTTGCTTTTTTTTCCTTCCTTATTTCTTTCTTTTTGCTTTTTCTTGGGTCTTACTTCATAGCCCCAACTGGCCTGGAACTCTGAAGGTAGAGCAGCCAAACTTGACCCTACAAAGATCAGCCTGCCTCTGCCTCTAGGTCCATCCCTGGTCTCATTTCTTCTGCTTTTACACAGAAGTATACACAAGTTGACTGAAACTCTGGTCCAAACACTTGGGATATGAAGGTTCACAGACACTTTGTGGGTGTGCCAACATTTCCCTCCCTCTGACTTGCCCCTGCTACCAATACTGCAACTCAGAAAAGTCTTCTGAAGCTGTAGCTGGTGACCTCAGAGGAAACCCTCTCCTTGGCATCCACTCTACTGGCTTCCTTCTCTTATACTCTCCTGTGAACATATTAATAAACTCTTCTCAAAGCTCATTCTTCCATGGACTTCCTGCTTTGAGTTTGTAAGACAAAGACAGAGAAGACTTTGCCCAGGGTGGCTTTGGTGACCATTGATTTTTCTGTGACCCTAGCCCTCCCTCTCCCCAGATGTTACTCCCCTGAGGCAAGAAGGCCTCCTTTGCACTCAAGAACCCCCTCTGCCACTTACTCCACATCAAGAAAGAGTAGATGTTATGCACATAAGCAAATCCCATGCAGCAGAGAAGGAATGAGAGAACATTCGGCTCTGAGACTAAAGGAACTATCTCTACAGTCCAGGCTAAAGAGGAGCAGCGCAGAGGAAGTCCACACATATTGTCTATGACAGCAGGGCTTTGGCCAGACCTGCAGATGCCAGTGAGAGGCCAGGGAACACATGGAGGACAAGGGACTTCTCACTCTGTATTTTCTCACATTCAAAATAATTTTGAGCTGGGCGGTGGTGTCACACGCCTTTAATCCCACCACTCAGGAGGCAGAGGCAGGCGGATCTCTGAGTTTGAGGCCAGTCTGGTCTACAGAGTGAGTTCCAGGACTGCTAGAGCTATACAGAGAAACCCTGTCTCAAAAATCAAAAAATACATAAATATAAATATACATGCAAAAATAAAGTTTTGAACCTCAAAACTTTCAAAAAAGTGCTGTAAGCTCAGCACTTGAGAGGCAGAGAAAAAGAGAAGAAGCAATTCAAGGTCCTCAGCTACACAGGGACTCTGAAACCAGTCTGGGCTGGAGATCATGCCTAATAAACAGACAGACCCACAGACAAAAAGAACAGAGTGGGCAGAAGGAAGGTGAGTGAGTTCTTGGTCCCCCCCCCCCCCTTGAAGGGAATGAGGTCTTTTTATAGCAACAAAGGAGTCACCTGGTATTTCCTGCTGGGTCATTCTTGGGTCTGTTTGAACAGAGTTCAAGAGGGCAGCTCACTCTATCTTGAAGTAGTAAGTTTTATAACCCACTTGTCCTGCCTGAGAGTGGCCATTTGGGGTGAGGCCAGGAGCCAGCAGAAGTTAGACTCCAAGTGCAAATGGATTCCAAATCACTGGAGGGGGAGGGCTACTTGATTTTATTGTTGTAATAAAACGCTCATCAAAACCAAACTCAAGGAGGAAAGGATTTCCCATGCTTATGCTTCCATATCGCAGAATGTCATGGAGGAAGTATGGGCAGGAGCTCAGAAGCAGAAGGGCAGGGCATCTCTGACTGGTTTCCTCCCCAGGGCTTGCTAGGCCTGCCCAGGCCCACCTGCCCCAGAGTGAGTGGCACCACTCACAGTGAGCTGGGCCCTCCCACATCCATCATCAATCGAGAAAATGCCCCACAGACAGGCTCACGGGCCGATCTGGTGGAGGCAGCTCCTCAGCTGAGGAGCCCGCTCCCAGGTCCTCCGGTTTGTGCCAAGCTGGGTCAGGCAAGGAGGCAGCTAGAGCGTGGAGATGTTTTGCTTTGCTGCTGGCAATGCCACAGCTTTCGGGCTTGCTCCTGTGGTTTTCTGGAGGGGGTATAAGTTCCTCACATTGTTTAAGAGCATTGTTGAGACCTCCGTGTCTTACTACTCAGGGCGCTGATAAATGACAGAGAGGATGTGACAGGGTTATCTAGATCTGATGTGGTGACAAGATTTGCACTCTTACTTTCGGTTTTTCCTGGTACAACTGCCACTTTAAACCAATGAGGAGCCTGACACCAGATCTTCTGGTTTCTGGTTTTGTGTCTCGAGAATTCCATTTCAAAGATGATTAGCATTGTGGGGATAGTGACAGAGGGTGGAGTCTCACAACAGTGACAGAGGGTGAATTCTCACAATAGTGACAGGGGGTGGAGTCTCTCAATAGTGACAGGGGTGGAGTCTCTCAATAATGACAGAGGGTGGAGTCTCTCAATAGTGACAGGGGGTGGAGTCTCTCAATAGCGACAGAGGGTGAATTCTCACAATAGTGACACAGGGTAGAGTCTCTCAATAGTGACGGGGGTGGAGTCTCTCAATAGTGACAGAGGGTGGAGTCTCTCAATAGTGATAAGGGTGGAGTCTCTCAATAGTGACAGAGGGTCAAGTCTCACAAGTTTTCCAGAGCTGGGTGGAAGAGGCTGCAGGGGAGCCCTTTGGTCAAAGCGCCTGCTACCTATCTGAGGCCTGTCTTGGGGTGGGGTTCGCAGTGTTATAGATACTTTTACATCAAATCAGGATTTATTCAAAGAATTTGGGTTGGGGGAGTCATCACTTTTATATTAGGTGCTCCATGATAAACTAGGAAAGAAATAGAGATATTTCAAAGCTTTGCTTTTGCAGCTTCCAAAGGAAAGAGTTTTCCCCCAAAAGTCTTCCAGAACAAGCTTCAAGCAATATTCTCCTGGACACTCTGGTTGAGGAACAGGTTTAAAACCCTGGCTTGAAAGATATTGAGTCCATACCAACAGCAAGTATCCTGTAAGACATCCAAGTGTACAAACAGCCAATGCCTTCATGAAGAAAGGTTCTCTAAGAGGTAAGGGAGAAGCAGCCCCTCCCTTCTTGTCCAAGCATGTAAAAGAAGCAGTTACTGGCACAGCCTGAAGCTGGTGCATGGGGCGGGTCTAGAGGCGCTCTGTTTATGACAACTCTCTACAGAAAAGGCTTCAGGCTCCTAGGAGGGCAGAGCCCTCAGTCAAGTCCTCACTTACCACTATGCTGCCCCCAAAGCTCCTCCTCCTCCTCCCCTTCCTTCTTTTAATATCTCCACCCTAAGAACCAAGCTTTCAACACATGACCCTCTAGGGGTCAAATGTGGAGAGCATTTCTTTCCTGAGGAGCTGGGGTATAGGCCACACCACAGCACCCCTGTTCACAGCTGGCCAGGGAGCAGAACACTTTCGCTGTGGGCAAAATCACTGAAACCACACTGGCGGTAGGACAGGGACTTCTGCCAACTTGTTTAGTTGGAACTGCTCATGCCCAGGCCTTGGGACATCTCACACATGAACAAGTACATGGGTACCCCTTGCTCCTAGAGGGCGGTCAGTGACATTTGGAATTCAGAGAGTTTCTGATCTAAGTATGGCCAACTGTCACAAGAGAGGTACTTATGCTAAGAAACTGTCATTCATCAGCAATCCAAAGCTAACTGAACATCTTACATTTTACCTGGTAACCCTAGTTTGTCTGTAAATCATGCCTCAGGGGACGAGCTGAGGACATTCTTTTAGAAAGGGGTAAGCTTGGCTACCAACCAGCCCAAAGCAACGGGCAGGATGTTCATTATCCTCACGTTTTATATATTGAGACCCCCCACTCCAAGGTGGGGTCTTAGGAAGTGGTTGGGTCAGGCATAGGCCAGAGTCCTCATGAATGGGTCGAGTGTCTTTCTAAGAGAAGGCCAGATTCCTGGCTCTGTCTCCATCATCCTGTGAGATACACAAAGGCTTGGTCATCTGTATGGCTCTATTAGAGCCCAGCTGTGCTAGTACCCTGCTCCTGAACTCTAAGATAAAGTCATTGATATTAATTAAGGTTTAATACGAGGGCCTGGAAGTGCAGTTCAGTAGGTGAGCACATGCTGACGGCACAACAGATGCCGGGACAAAAGCCAAATCAACAACACAGAAACCCACAAAAATAAAGTCTAAGATGAGAAATAAATTTGCTTTGGTTGTAAACTACTATTTACGGTGGTGTTTTGCATCTGTCCTGATGGCCAAAAGGAATCTGGGCCTGGGAGAAACAGGGAAACAGGGAGGAAACAAAGGAGAAGCCCCAAGGCAGAGGGTGGAGGGGACAGGGCAGCCACCAAGAGCAAGGAGTAGAGTTGGGTTAAGATTAAAGACTGACCTGTGGCCCTGACAGGTGGAAGGGATCATGACTTCTTTTTCTTAAATTTTATGTATGTATATGCATGTATGGGTATATGTGTTTGAGTGTTTGGCCTGCTTGTATGTTTGTGCACCATATGAAGTGCTCAAAGAATCCAGCTGAGGATGCTGGCTTCCCTGGGAATGGAGTTACCAATGGTTATAATGAGCTACATGGATGCTAGGAACCAAACGTGGCTCCTCTGCAAGATCCGCAAGTGCTCTTGATCAGAGTCATCTCTCCAGCCCCTCATGGTAACTTCCTGTGGACAGTGGTGGCCTCGGGGACAAGAGGCTATGCACAAACTCTGGCTAAAGATACGTCTGAGATCTTAAGGTGAGAACTCATTTCTAGCCGCCACTAGGTAGGAATTCTGTTGTTTGCAAACGAGAAGTCACGGAAAAGCATCGCATAGCATCACCTGGGGAGCACCAACTGCCTCGGGCACAAGCTTCTTTTGCTGCGGGTACCTGATGATGGTGGACTATGGTGGTGGCCAGGCGTGCAGGCTTTGATACCAGATGGCGTAGGTTTAACTTTCTGCTTTGCTTCCTCCAAGCTAAGTTACCGTAAACAAATTATTTAACCTTTGTATGCCTCTGTTTGCTCATCTGTCAAATGATCTAGTATCCACTGTGCTCACTGGTGTCCCAAGTCTTTCAAACCAATCACTTGCTCACTCCTACGGTGTTGGTTTTGTAGCTAGTTACACAAGGCTCCAGTTCCAGGAAGGCAGGTTGTTCAGGAGGCCGAATCCCGACCAGGAAATGCATCAGCATTCAGCAGTGCCTTGGTAGGGAGACAGTTCCAGGATGCAAGAGCATGGCTTATTCTTAAGGAGGCCGCATTTATCCTACCCCAGGTGTTTGGTCACGGGTGGGCACAAGGCCCAGGGAAAGTGGCAACCGCCAGCTGGCTACTGAGCTGAGGAAAGGTCTAGGAAAACACTGCAGGCATAGGAAGGGTGGGGAAGCCTGGCACCCCTCTTTGTTGTGATGGTTAACTCTACGTATCAACTGGACCAGGTCATGATGGTAAGGCATTATTTCTGAGGGTGCCTACGAGGGCATTTGCATCGGCACACTGAGCACAGCAGATGCCTGCCCAGTGTGGGCAAGGGCCTAAATGGTCCCCAAAGGCCGAATCTCTCTGTGCTGACCACTTGAGCTGGGATATCCGTGTCCAGGCCTTGGTGCTCCTAGGTCTTGGGCTAGAGTCAGCACTATTGTCTCTTGACTTCCAGGCCTTCCTGGGTCTCTCTCTAGCTCGCTGGTGGCAATGTGGGACTTGTCAGCCTTCATAATCATAGGGGCTTGATCCTTAAATCAAGCCCATTCCTTATCTAATCCCCACCCCCACCCCCGCCCGGGTCCTGTTTTTCTAGAGAGCTCTAATATACCCTGGAAATAAAGATTCTACCATTGTCAACGAGAGGAGACAGAAATGATGACAGTGGTGTGCAGAGCTGCCCCACTGGTTCCTCATGGCGAGAGACTGCACATGTGGTTAAGTTTAGCAGGGTTGTGAGATGAGAAGAGTCAGTCACAGAGTGTCTGGATAGCCCCACTCTACCCACAGGACTCTAAAGCCAGAGTCTCCCTAGCTGCAGAGAGCCCGGAGGAGACGTAGCCGTGAATAACAGCAGTAAACTGGTGTCCCTCTGCAGTGAGGCTTTTCTAAACTGCTAAAGATTCGCCATAAAAAGGTTGGCTTGGAGCCGGGCGGTGCACGCCTTTAATACCAGCACTTGGGAGGCAGAGGCAGGCCCATCTCTGTGAGTTTGAGGCTAGCCTGGTCTACAGCGTGAGTTCCAGGACAGGCAAGACTACACAGAGAAACCCTGTCTCAAAAAACAAAAACAAAACAACAAAAAGAGTTAGTTTGGACAGCTTAAACGGATGGCCAAAAGCTTCAACACACACTGACTTGAAGACAGAGGATGAGGCCACAATCTGTGTGTGGAATGTGGGAGGCTGGGAAAGGCAAGGAAACAATCCTTACCCAAGGCCCCCAGAAGGGAATATCACCCTATCTGCTGGGGTCATTTTGGCTCCAGTTTCCCATGGCTGCAACAAAATACTTGAAAAAAAAAATGAACTTAAAAGAAAGGCTTCCAGGGTTTCGGTCCACAGTCACTTGGCCCTGCAGTGGGGTGATTTGGCACACCGTGGCAAAAATGTGTGATGCAGGAGGTCTGTTCACTTCATAGCATCTGGAAAACACACAGAAAAGGGGCCAGTGTCTCAGGATCTCCTGGAAGGACACATCCCCAAGTACTTAACTTCCACCCACTAGGCTCCACCTTTTAAAGAGGTTTCTAACAGGTTTTTAACCAATTGACCTTTGAAAAATATTCAAGTTCCAAAGTATGGCACCCAGCAAGTCTTGCTTGCTTGGGTTGTGTCCTGACCTTCAGAACTGCAAGACAACACGTGTATTGTTTGCATCAATTCGTTACAGCAACAACAAACAACACATACTAACACCTACAGCCCAACAGCCATGTCAGTGGTGTGGTCCCTTAACTCCTGCCCACGGGAAAACCAGCAAGGAAGCATTTCCTTGGGCTCCAAAGATCTGAACTTGGCCCTGTGAAATGTGAGAGTTCATTTCTAGCCCTCACTAGGTAGGGATTCTGTTGTTTTCGAACAGGAAGTCCCAGCAAAGGCATCACACAGCATCCCCTGAGGAGCACTGTGAACATCTGTAAAATTCCTTCAGGGGGCCTCTCACAGCCCTGCTCTCCAACACGGGCTGAATGCTGGATGGGGCTGATCTGCAGTTACAGCCTGTTACACCCCAAAGCTCTGAACATTGAAGTCACACTCAGGGAGGAGTGTACCCAACACCGAGCCACACTCAGGGCTGCTGAAGGGGACAAAACAACCACATGCTCACTTTGGGCACATGGCTGCAGATTACACAGGTGACCCAAGACAGGCCTCTTCCCTCCCCTAAACAAAAGCAGCTGGATTTGTGGGCACAGATGAGTCTGAAAGGCAGGATGAATAAGATACATCTCCCTTCTCTCTGCGACACATCTGTTTCCTGGTCTGATCCTCCGGGTGGTAAGACTTTGCCTTTCTCAGGATGAGGTCCCTCTCCAGCCAGATGTTTTCTAGGACCAGCCTCCTTGGACAGTGGCCAAGCCTTCTGAAGTCACATGTCGCAGGAAAACTTTTCCCATGCCCCACTTTCTGTTTTGCCTCATTTTTCAGATACAAGGGAAATAGCCACACTACAGAGGATATAAATAGCAGCCCGGATGGACAAATGGGAGGGCTGGTGGGCCCAATGGTCAGTCGTCTGAAGGGTCCTAGGCAAATCTATTTATGGATTTCTTTTTCATGATCTAGAAAAAAATCTCACTTAAGCAGGTGAATGAAGTTCAAATGAATTCAACTAAAGAGCCCAGAAGACTCCAAGGCCCTGAATGTTTTAAGTCATTTCATTCACAAGACCAGATGTAATACTATTAAAGGAAAAAGGAAAGAAAAGGCCTTGGGGAGGTCAGGTTTCAAGTTTCTCCCCAAGGCTTTTCCTACTTATCATTGAGCTGGAAAATGCTGGAAGAGATTGTTCACAAGATGGGCCACCGGCTGGAATCCTGTGGTGTTCATTCCCAGAACTGACCTCCCAGTCAGAGGGTGAGTAACCGGCAACTGGACAAAGTAATCAAGTGACCGGTATAAGCACTGCCCCTTAGGTTGAGGAATCACGAGCACAGAAACCTGCACTTGGCCCTCAAGGAGCTCAGATGGAAGTTTACACAGCCTAAGAGCAAAGCCCTTTTCACCCAGCAGAGGGAAGGCGGCTGGCGGCCCACAGCTCTGTGCTTAGGGCCGCTAAGAGCAGTCCATGCTGATTATTCATTCAATTCTGCTAACCCATGAGCCTTTTCTGTCACTGATGCGGTGGCTTAAATGTATTTCCAAAGTTCATGTGCTCGAAACTTAATGACCAGAGTTCATCGTTAGCAGGTTTTGGAGGTGGTGTTTTTGGAGGTAATTGGGATTGAGTCATGAGGGTCAGGCTCTCCATGGTGGCCTTGGTGGCTTCAAAAGAGTTGGGGACTAGGGTTAGCATGCTCACTCTGTCTCTTCTCATCCTTTGCGAAGTCACAATGTGGCAAGAATATCTTCCCAGACACCAGTGCTGAGCTCTTAGATGGTCCAGACTTCAGAACTGAGAACGAAATAAACTTCTGTTCTTTAGAAAAGTGCCCAGTTTGTGGTATTGTGTGGTGGCAACAGAAACTGCCCAAGACAGCTGCATGGGGAGTCTGGGCCCAGGTTCCCCCATCTGTAAAGTGCACGTGTCAAGTGGCCCAGTCATGGAACACCCATGATTGGTGCCCCATTCATGCAGAGAGCTGCATCCATAGGACAGAACTTGTTTGATGAGTCTCAGAGACCAGCAAATATGAAGACCATTCCCAAATATGGAGACCTGGCCATCTGTGAAAGGCCCACTCATGCATGAGCCGGCAGGGATGCACACGTGTACACAGCCCAAGGCACTGGGCACTCAAGATGGTACAGGACAATCAGATGTTGAGCAAACAAGGCCTGGTATCTCCTGGCACAACATTTCCTGCCCCTTTAGGCTGAGAGGGAAGTGGCAGCCCTAAGCCGACCCAGGGTTTGATAAATCTCACCAGTGACCATTACCTTGAGCAGTTGTGGAGGCCCTCAGAAGGCCAGGCACTTGAGAGGAAAGAGAAATAAAGATTCTAGGGCGGCTGTACTCCTTGTGGCCTGTAGCCTAGGAATGATGGCTTCCAGCGGATGCTTAGTGCCACCGTCATGGTCTACTCATTGTTACATTTTCTATTACATGTCTCTTCAACCTTGTCATAACTTTTAACAACATTGTGCAGTTCCCAGGGTCCAAGCAGCCTACTTCCATCTTATGCACATCTGTACAGCTTGGCAGCATCCGGGTGCTGGAAGATGATCCACAACCTGTAGCCACCGCAAGGCAGCTGCGGACGGGTCTGCGAAGTGACAAGAACGAGCAGGGAGAGGGCTTTAAGCTGACTCAAAGCAAGTTTGGTGCTTTGAAAAAAAAAATGCTGATCAACGTCAGTGGGTGAAAGAATCAAACTGAGATAGAAACAAAATATATTTATTAGAAATCGTACACAGCGGCACACCTTACCCTTGGGAGCCCTGTCCACCTCTGACAGTACGTCACATCTGGGCAGTGCTAGGTGCTGTCTCGTGTGCTCTTGAGGGAAAGGAGGCCACAGGTATATCGAGAGCATTCAACTAATGTAGTTAAAGTCAGTGAGCTACTCAGGGTGTTCCAGTCAGAACTCCAACCTTGTCGGAGGACCTAGATGCCCAGGGGCTTCAGCAGATGCTGGAAAAAACTTCTTTTCAATCATCTGGGGTTCTCTCTCCCACTGGTGCCAGCAGTAGGGCATCTCAAACTAGAACACCCAGGAACTGCTGGATTTGGTGAGTGGGTTTGTCCCTAAGGGTCTCAGTTCTCCATTTCCATCAGCCAGGGACAGGTTTGCAGGGGACATAGAGGTCAGAGACTGACATGTGGCTGGTGCTCATGGGAGACAGGAAGATAGGATGGCCAATATTCAATATCGCTAGATGGCTGATTGCTTTGGGATAGCCCCACACTCTCTGCCAACTAATCCCAAATTTCCAGGCTCAACTGATTCTCCCATCTCCATCTCCAGAATAGTTGAAGCCACAGGTAGCAGCACTACCTGGGTTTCTATCTTCTAGCCATGGCTTGTATTCTGTATGGTCTACAGAATCTGAGGAACAATTGGATGAAGAATGAGAATCAAGGACAAGTATGGATGCGGAAGTGAGAAGGACTAGGAAGATGGATGCGCCTTGGAATATTGCCACTGTGGGCAGCGGCCTTAGTGCTACCACCTGCCGTCAGACACCAAGCAGTGCTGAGAGCCAGACTTCTCTATGTGTCTTAACTTCTCAGGGTCTTGCATTTTACAGATCTCTTTGGCTGAGGGCAGATGGGAAGAAACATGACTAGGGAGGCCTCCAGCGTCCTCTGAATGATGGCTTGCAGAGACACAAAGAAAACAGCAGGAGCTAAGCACCAAAGCTGGGTGTGGTATCTAATCTCAGCACCTTGAGTTCAAGGCCAGCATGGGCAACAGGAGGTTCTGTTTCACAAAACCAAAAACAAAGCAAAAACAAACAATAACAAAACCAAAACCAAACCAACCAACCAACCAAACAAACAAACAAAAACAAGAAAAAGTAAGGCACTCCTGGCCCCACCGCCATGGTTCTGTTCTTAGCTGGTCAGTTTCTCACATTCATTTTTGTGACTTGGAGATCTTCCCAGACCCCGCACCTCCACATGCAGTAGTGTGGCACCTTGACAGAGAACTGGAGCTCTATCGGTCATGCATACCCTCTGCCTGGCAGTACCTGCATGCCATTCCTCTCCGACGCCCCTGGCAAGACCTGCAGCAGTCAAGAGAAACCCCATGCAGAAAACGGACAAGAACAGATGCAGCTGGCCGGTCCACAGCGACCTGGGGCCCCAAAGTGCCTCTACTTACAGACACTGTAAGGTGTCTGGAGACCAACACGGAGGCTGCTCTGCTGAGAGCTCCCAGATTCTTAGCACCCTGAAAACAGCCAGAGACAGACCAAACTCTCATGCCTTAACTGTGGCCTCTCCTACACAGCTCCAGAGATCACCCCTGAAGAAACGACACCCAGTTGTGCGGGACAGCGTTCCTGCCCACCCTGCTGTGATGGCTGGGCAAAGCAGACTGGAGACAACTGGTGGGGGGAGGTACAGCATCAATTATGTCAACACAACAGGTATGGGAGGCAGCCCAACTACCAGCTTTCGGAGACACATTCATCAGCAAAGAGGTTCTGAGCCCTCATCTTCCACCTGGAAATGAAAGAGCTCCTAATGGGAGAACAAGGGGCAGGGAGTAGTGTCCTCCCTCTCTGCATGGCTGCCCATCAGTTCTGGAGAACTGTGAGCATGTGCAGACTGCATCTCTGCTTTGTTCCAGTTATTCTAACTCACCTGATCGAGAGTCAGGCATGCAGTTCCCAGGAGTCCCAGGGGATCGGCCCTGAGCCACAGCTAAGAACTGTAGAGGAGCCTACAGGTGGAATCTGTGGTCCACGAGGCTACGAATCAGCGCTGCTGCACCCAGCTGCTACTTATCAGAGCAATGGACTGGAGGGAGGGGCAGAACCTAGGTCCTCCAAGGATAGGGCTGGGCCAGTAGAGTGGCTCAGACAAGCAGGCAGAGATTCATTGTAGCTATGGTGGTCATTCGCAGGGGTTGCTATGAGCGTGGTCCTTTCTCAAAGGACCAGTCTAGGGTTATTTGGCACTTAGAACAGTAATGGGTGTTTGTGCGCACCCAACTGTCAGAGAAAGGGGCGTGCTCATTTGCTATGAAGTGCACATTTGTCCAAGAAAAATGGAAAGATGCTTCTAGAGCAGTGGTTCTCAGCCTGTGTGGGGTCACATATCAGAATTCTATATATCAGATATTTACACTGCAATTCATAACAATAGCAAAATTACAGTTATGAAGTAGCAATGGAATAGTTTTATGGTTGAGGTCACCACAGCATGAGGAACTCCCAGCATTAGGAAGGTTGGGAACCACTGGTCTAGGGCCGCTTGGCTTGGGTACTCAGGGAGAGGCTGTGCTGCTTCCTAGGGAACCAAAGGGGCATTGGAGGACAGTCACCCTTACGCTCCTAATAGCTTCTTTCAATAGGCACATGTAAAAGGCCCAACAAGTACCAAGGGCCAAACCTGTCTGAAGCCAAAACATGTTTATATTTCTGTCCACCCAGAATCCTAAGGGGCGCACCTCCCAACCTGCGGAACTGTGCAAATGTGCAGAGCTCACCATCACAGGCTGCTCCACACACGTCAGACTCGTGTGGAGCTCTGTGTTGGGCCAAGACGTGTGTAAATAGGGCTGTAAATAACAGCAGGGCAGAAGGGTCTGTGTGCAATGGTCACGGATCTCATCAGCCAGGACACCAGTGCTGCGCTCATGCCTTGTGGCTAAGGAGCAAGCCAGCTGGCCTCTTGTGCACCCTCAGCAAGGTACCTAAGTACTCCTTGCACTTGCGAGAAATCAAATAGGGACGGTGAGATCTATGCAGTGCCTTTAAGTTCTCAGTTACACAGAACTGGACATACTATTTCCCTAATCAGTGTGTTTCCAGGTTGCTGAGAAGCAAAAGCTGCTTTTGTTTTTCTGTTTTGTGGAGTGTTGTTTTATTGGTGGGGGTGGGCAGGCAGCTGGTAAGGACAGAGTTTTGAAAAAAAAAAAAAAGCAAAGTTTTAGTAAAGGAGGAGGAAGAAGAACAGACACGGTGATTGAAGTGCTGTTTGTTAGTGTGTAGGCCACGTGTGGGCAGCAAATGGGACTGGCAACACTCTGGAGTCTCACAGACGAGGGCCTGGGTTTGGAACCCACTGTGTGAGAAGCGGGGCCTGCCTCTCTAAAAACTTCCCATTGGGAACAAGGATTCCTGAGCATAGGCTCCAGACATGTTTGCATCTGAGATGGGGACACGGTGGAGCCACCTCTGCTTCTCAGTGGAGTGCTGGTCCACGTGGCTTAAGCCTTCCTTGGAAATCCAGACGGCTAGATGGCGGGCACAGCAGGCATGGTGGACAGTGAGCAGGCGCTTCAGGATGAGCTGCAGGCCATGCAGCAGCTGCTGATGCCGGGTCTTCTGTTTATGTCTCAAAGTACTTGTAGATCTGGGCCACATACTGCATCACACTCTGCCAGTCGGGCCGGTCTGTGTACAGCATCTCACTGAGCTCCTGCAGGGGAAGGGGACAGCACAAGATGGACATCTTAGTCCCCTTTTACCAAGTGACTCTGATCCAGGTCAGGACTGGTACTGATTGGTACCAATCAGGATTGCTGCCTTCCACTAACAGGAACCAAAGTGTAGGCAAACACAGGCCATTCTAATGTGCTGAGGTTAGGCTTCTTAGCAGCTTTTCCTGGGAGGTATGTCCCTTTCAAAGACCAAAGACAGGACTTCCTATTGCTTTCATCTTTAAACACCACTACAGCTTTTTACAGTCACCTGAGCTTCCACATCAGAAGAAGGCTTCTGGTTTAATAATGTGCATATGAATGTAAGCCCAGTTTCCCAGGCTCCCACCACAGTGGGCCTGCTTTCACACATCCCGTGTCCTTCGAATGGGCATTCTTGAGTAGGATTTCCCACACCACTGTACTTCCGTGGGTGTGCACTATCTGTAGTGTCCCTTCACTTCCAATACATTGCACTTTGCAATGTCAAATTAGTTCCTGGAGAGCTAGTCATGGGGTTACCACCGACACCTTGAGCCAACTTAAACCATGTGCTTTACTAGGGTTAATATCTCTTAGCATCTGGCCTTTCCTTTCTTTGCTTTTTTTTTTTCTTTCCTTTCTTTCTCTCCCCCTCTAGTTGAGTGATTTTTTTTTTTGCTATTTATTTAGTTTTATTAATTTACTACCTGTTGGGAGCTAATTTTGCACGTAAGGCCAGGCCGACAGTGATAAGGCAGGTGGGAAGGATAGGCGCCCGGCAGGACACTCACCACGCTCTCTAGAAGACGCTTAATTATTAACGCTGGGGTCGGATGTGGAGTCTGCTGTGGCTGTAACAAAACATGAGCCAGAAGCAGAGATGCAAAGGAAAAAGAGGCTGAGCAGAGCACATCTGTGCCTGGTAAATCCTGCCGACTAGTCACCAAGTTAACATCTGACTTTTCTCTCCTGCTCTGCTCCCCGCTCAGGCTAAAGTGATCAGCACATCATGATCTGATCCGCCAGGAAGGGCACAAAGGAAGCAAGAGGGACCTTCCACACACAAGTCTGCCCAGAAAAAATTTTTAAAAGAAAAAAAATGAAGTCTTCGAGCAGAGATTGCCAAAGACAGCAAGGACACAGGATGAAGAGTGACAGAGTTCAGTGGGGAGGGGGGGGATCTCTGAATTCAAGGTCAGCCTGGTCTAGACAGTGAGCTCTAGGACAGCCTGGGCTACACAGGGAACAGTGCTGATTGGGAGGCAGATGAGCTTTGAGAAGGAAGGAAAGCCTGAAGACATGCCTAGGAACTCAAGAGGGACTGAAAACTTTCCTTTCTGTAGAGGAAGAGGTCTTCAGTTTCAGACGATTTGGAATTACAGCTACTAGTCACGGTTTAACTCAGTCCATTTCATATTATCGATTACTAAATCAAAAATATCTGTTACATTATTAACACCACATCTAAAAATCTTTGTGGAAATGTTTTGCATGTTTCAAGGAGAGGGAGGGAGGCTGTCTTAGTAATAATTCCACCACACATGAGATTTACTTAAATTAACAGTTAACAGCCCAAACCCAGGTCACTATGATTCCACCAAACACACATAGAAGAACTAATATTAGTTATTCAGTCTCCAAAAATGGAAGACAAGAGAATGCTTTGCAACTCATCCTGTGAGGTGAGACTAGCCTACAACCAGAGCTAGACAAAGACACTACAAGAAAACTGTACGCCAGCTTCTCAGATAAATAGACACAAAGCTACTGGCAATTTGAAAAAAAATGTTAGAAAACTAAATTCATTAATCTATAAAGTATTATGATTACATAAGGCTCGTCCAAGGAATGTAAAGCTGGCTCGATGCTTTTAAATCAACATTAGCATATTAACAGACTGAGAAAAATAAGATCAACAAACTTCAGAATCTGTTCATGACAAAAAACAAAACAACAAAACAGAGAAGCTAACTTTCTTTTTTTTTTTTTTTTTTTTTTTTTTTTTTTTTTTTTTTTTTTTTTTTTTTTTTTTTTTTTTTTTTTTTTTTTTTTTTTAGGGTTCATTGACTTTACTGGTTCAACAATAAACCGCCAAAGGAAAGACGTTAGCTGTCACTCCGGGGCGTCATCCACAGACGGGAAAGACGTCCTTCGAAAGCGAAGCTAACTTATTTTATACACTAAAGGGTATGTACCCCCTAACCCAATAGCTAAACTCACTTAATTGTGTAAGACAATGCTTTTCTCCCTCAAATCAGGACTAAGACAAAGATGGACTCTCCTGCTTGTCCTGTTTAATACAGTAGATGAAAGGGCCAGTCTCGATGATGCAGTGAAAGTCTGTCTCAAAGACCCACCCCACAGCAAAACTAATCAAAACAAAACACAACAAGGAGACAGGTGCTACAGAAGCAGCTAAACCCAAACAATGACAATGACATTACAAGAGGCAAGTGACAAAACACTCTTGCTGTTAAAGCACTATAATAAAATAAAACAGTCATAGCATTTATGGATAATTCTTTGATTCTACCAGAAGATACTCACCCAATGTGTGTGTGTGCCTGTGTGTTACATGTGCATGCCATGGCATACATGTGTGTGTTACATGTGCCTGTGTGTATTACATGTGCGTGTCATGGCATACATGTGGAGGTCAGAGAGAAACCTGCAGGAGTCAGTTCTTCCCTTCCATCATGTGGACCCCAGTGACTGAATCCAGGCCATCAGGCAAGAAACTTTACCTACCAAGCCACCTTGCTGGCCCACACGGCAGTTCCTGACAAGACACTGGAGGTGTTTTTGTTTTTCTTTTAAATTTTATGGGTGTTCTGCTTGTATTTCTGCCTGTCCACCACATGCGTGAATGGAGGTGTTGTTTTGAACAGGAGATAAAGAGGAGCTCTAGGTAGCATCAAATCTAGGAGATGTCTTCTTCCCCTACTCANCTTAGTTCATACAGGGAAACGGCCTACAATAATGGGAAGTGTTTGGACTCTGTTAGCAGCAGGGAGGTTGAGCTGGTTCACGAGCCTCTCAAGGGCTCGGTTTTCTTATCTTAAAATAAGGGTGATGAAATACACCTGGCCAGGATAAAATATGGGTTTAAAGGATTTACGAGTGAGGATTAAATGCACTGCACTTCCATCCCAGGCTATAGGGAACACAGAGGGCAAAGTGCTATGGTTCTGTTGGCTTCATGTCACTTTGTCACCTATGAAGAATGAGAAACAGAGCCAGGCAGTGATGGCACACACATTTAATCCCGGCACTCAGGAGGCAGAGGCAGGTGGAGGTCTGTGAGTTCGAGGCCAGCCTGGTCTACAAGAGCTAGTTCCAGGACAGGCTCCAAAGCTACAGAGAAACCCTGTCTCGAAAAACAAACAAACGAGAGAGAGAGAGAGAGAGACAGAGAGAGAGAGAAACAGTTCGAAGCCAATCCATGATCATACCACTATGTATTTGATTTTATTTGATCTGTGTATTTGATGTTTTGAATATTTATTTTTTTTAATATCTGCTTATTTATTTGCCCGCATGTGTGTCTGTACACAGTGTGTGCAGCACCTATAGCAGCCAGAAGAAGGCGTCAGGCCTTATCTCTGTGTTTGCTTATCTCTGTGTGGGCTCTGTGAAATGTACTCAGGTCTTTTGCCAGGGCCATAAATTGCAACTACAGAGCCCAAAAGCCTCATATTTAAGGTTTTAAAGCTTCCTACCTATTGTCTTTAAACAACAGCACTTAGGGCTTCATCTACAGCTGGACACATACACTTAAGTTTTCATTTCTAGATCAATATTCTTGAGAAACTGTAGAAACTTTGAAAGTTGGGGCCTAATGAACCATCCTTTGGTCTTTGGAGGATCCTGGGACGAGAGCCACACCCCTTCCTTTTCTTCTTTTGATATTTGGTCATGAGATGAGTGGTTTTTCTTGGTCACATACTCCTGCTACGTAGTGTCTATGGCTTCTTCTTTTATTCATTTCTTTGCACATACTTGCTACAAACAGTCTACGACCTGGCACTGTTCTAAGGGCCTTTAGCGATAAAGAGAGAAGGCGCTTGTGCACCCAGGTTCACAGTAGCATTTGCCGAGACGAACTTAACTACGGTGGCACTGTAGTGTTTCAGGACAAACGAACAGACAAGCGGAACAAGGTATAACCATATCATTTGCCTAAATGAGGAAGGAGGTTCTAACAGATGGACTTTGAGGTCCTTACACTATGCCGCATAAGCCAAACATGAGACAGAGACGGCGGGCAAATACACTTACTTACATGGGGTGTCTGAAACAGGTGAGCTTTCAGAGTCTGAGAACAGAACAGTGGCGGCCAGGCTGAGGGCGGGGGTGGGGAGTTAATGTTTAACAGATTCAGAGTTTCGATTTTGCAAGATAAGAATTTTACACTGGGAGGGTGGCAATGATTGCTACACAGCGTGAAGGTACTTCACACCACTTAGAATGATTAAGACGGTAAAACTTTAAAAAGTGGCTGACCTCACTTACAGGACTCTCAAGGCTTTTGGAGCTCCTGCTTTCGGGAGTTCAGTCTTGTGCAGTGACTACCCTACACAGGTCCCAGAGTAAGCGGTGCGTCACGGACTAAGTGACTAAGGCCACAGTGAACCCTCACCAAGCCACAGATGGCTAGCTCTGGAGAACACACCAGAGCTGCTCTGAAGCAATCGCGATGATGCTGCGGATGTTTGCCCAATTCTTCTGGTACGGATGATGATGTTGGCTTAAGACGCCCATTTCATGGTGGCTGGACAGGAATGTGTTCTAAAGCTCGATGTACACGACAGAGCTTCACTTTGAAGGAATCTTCCTTGCTTATCTATTTACCCTAAAACGTGTATGTGCTTATACAGATACAGATACTCAAAAAAACCTTATTTTTAAGACTTATCTTTAATATTTCTTAAATATGTATATATATGTGTGTGTTTGAATGTAGGTTTCTGCACAAGAGTGCGGTGACTGCAGAGGCCAAAAAAAGGGGTGTCAGAGTCCCTGAAAGCGAAGTTACAGATGGCTGTGAGCTGCCCAATATGTTTCGCTGGGAGCGAAACTCGAGTCCTCTGCAAGAGTAGCACATTCTACCTGCTGAGACTTTTCTCCACTGGATTTTACTTCTTGAATGTTTAGCATTCTACTTCTGAGTAAGGTTTAGAGAAAACGTCTAATTGATATTTGAAGGATATTGGTGCTGCTACTTAACTGTCCATTCTGTTTCAATTTAGTATCGGCATGATATCATTCATAGCGCTGCTGTCTCCACACCTCCTTCCCTTTACATTTCTCCAAGTCCTCCAATCTTGGAAGGCTACAGACTTACATCTCACTGTTATTTCAGCTTATGTTTCCCTGACTGTCCTTTTTTCCCTGATTGTATGTGGATTAAAACAACATAAAACTTTGGCCACACATAGTGTGGTGGTACATGTCTACAAACACAGCACTTAGGAGACAGAGGCAAGAGGGTCAGAAGTCCAAGGACATTCTCTTAGTGATATCAAAGCCAGCCTCGCACTACACACACACACACACACACACACACACACACACACACCTACACACATACACACACACTCAATACTCTTGGCATTTTAAAGCTACAACCATCCTGAAGTAACAACAGTAATTAATAACCTTTGGCCAGTTATACTGAAAGATTATATAAGAAGCTTCAAGAACGGGAAAGCCAATTAACAGTTGCTTAATGAGATTTTCATTGTTGTTGTAAACAAGAACCCCAGAAGTAGATTCCAGATTGGTTACCACTAAGTGTTGTCTCTTTTTTTCCACTCATATACATATATTTTATTTTTGAGACAGGGTTTCATGTAACCTACAATGGCCTCAAACTTGCTGTTTGTTGGCTTTTCCATTCTAGAAACTAAATACACATTAACCAATAAACGTTCTCTACTGTTTTTCAACCCTTCATTGTCTATTCAGCCTGTGGGATGGTTTCCTTATGTTTACTGTGAATCCACCATCTTTCTCCTTTGCTATATCTAACCAGTTTGGCAACCCATCCATGGTTTATTCTCCCATTCCAAATTTTCATTTCTAATAGCTTTGTGTAACCTTCCTGGTGGTAACAAAAATATTCTAAAAAGATCCTTGTGCAGGTCTCTTTGGATATTGGCCTATTTAAACATTGATCCCCTAGGAATTGTAATTTCTCCAGAAATCTCTTGCTGGGACAAGGGAAGGATGGAGGCTGGCGCCAGCAGCAGGAGGAGGAGCTGGTCTTGGTGAACTATCCGTACAAGTCTGTCAGCTTGTGAGACCACCTGGCAGGGAGACTGACACTAGGCAGTAATGGGTACTGACTGGCAGGAGGACACGCCAGGACTGCTTAATTAAATGTCTCTTGCACGCTGTCTAAGTCTAAGCCTCTTGTTAGGGCCCTGAAGATGAACCGGGAGTGTTCGTGTAGGGGTCACGGGGCCTCTATGTCCCCAGTATGGCGACATTGTATAAATCCCCCTTTTCCCTGCTTTCATGATTATCTGTTTAACTGGCTTCCTGAGGATGGTCGAGCTTAGCTTGTTAGGGCTGGGAGGGCTGAGGCTCCAACTCAAACAGCTCCAGGAACAGACGTGAGTCTTTTCTAAATCTCCCTCCCTTATATTTATAGCACTATGACCCTCCCTGGTTTCCTTGGTTTCTACTCCTCTTCATCTTCTTTGTTCTCTCTCTCTCTCTCTCTCTCTCTCTCTCTCTCTCTCTCTCTCTCTCTCAGTTTTGGAGCTGGATGGAGTCCCTGTGTTGTACATGCTGGGCTTGACTTCAAGAGCCACGCGAAGTCTCAGCTCCAGGAAACCAGGATTAGATATGTAGCACCATGTATGTTCTCTTAAACGTTTTAGTATGTGTGCATGTGCTTTGTGTTGGTGTACAGGTGTGTCGAGGTCCAAAGCTGGCATCCAGGTCTTCCTTAGTCCCTCTCCACTTTTGGCGACAGGTGCTCTCAGGCCCACAGGAGCTCACAGCCAACAAGAACCCCCGGCACTGGGATTACACGCCTGGCTTTTTATAGGGCACTGTAGATCTCATGCTGCCATGCCTGTCCAGTCGGACTTTACCCACTGAGCCATCTCCCCAGTGCCTCTCACCTGCCTGCTAGGTTTAAACAGTTAACATTTGTTACCCCAGTTCTGGCAGGTAATCCCCTCTCATTTGGTGTACCTGTTGGCTAGAAAACTCAATCCCTTTCCTGTCTGCTTTGTATTCTTGGCTTGTGCATATTTCAGTAGCCATTAAACAATAGGTGCTTCCTGCATCCTACCATTTAGCTAGGTGCTCCAGACAGAAATCTGGGTTCCAAACCTCATCTGGCCTTTTAATCCACCCCACCTCCAAGGCAAGCCTCAGCATCTCTCCAGGAGCAGGTGCAGTTCTCACAATGTCTGATTCTTAACTCACAGCTTCAGTTTTCACTTTATTTTATGTTTCTGATATGTAGTTTTTTTTTTTTTTTTTTTTTTTTTTTTTTAAGACAGGGTGCCTTTGTGCAGCCATGGCTGTCCTGGAACTCACCATGTAGACCAGGCTGGTTTTGAACTCATAGAGATCTGCCTGTCTCTGCCTCCCAAGTGCTAAGGCTAAAAGTGTGTGCCACAATGCCCTGGTGACATTTCTTTAAAAAAGACATTTCACTGAGATTGCATGTTGATTTGAACAAGAGAATTTTAATAACAATCTAGCTCACTGTTTTGTCAGAAGTGCAATTTATTGGCCGGGCGATGGTGGTGCACGCCTTTAATCCCAGCACTCGGGAGGCAGAGACAGGCGGATCTCTGTGAGTTTGAGACCAGCCTGGTCTACAGAGCTAGTTCCAGGACAGGCTCCAAAGCCACAGAAAAACCCTGTCTCGAAAAAACCAAAAAAAAAAAAAAAGTGCAATTTATTCATAATGAAATCTTAATTTCAAGAACTCTGAGTCCAGAGCTAGAGAGATAGATGGCTTAGCAATGAAGAGAATTGGTAGCTCTTCCAAAGGACCTGGGTTTGATTCCTAGCATCCACATGGCAGCTCACAGTCATCTCTAAGTCTAGTTTTAGGGGATCCAGCAACCTCTTTTGGTCTATACAGGCACCAGACATTGGGTACACAGACCACTAGCAGGTAAAACACCCACAAACATAAATAATAATAATAATAATGATAAGGAAACAGAGACAAACAAACCCCTGAGCGTACATCCTTTCAGACCAGCTGGAATTCCAACCATATTAGGACTCCTGAGGGACAGATCTGCAAACGGACCTGGGTATCCTTTATCAGTTTAGTGGATAGCAGGAAGTTCTTCCTCATGAATTAGGAAAAAAATATCAAAAAGGTACAAAACAGGATACATACCAGACTGGGTTTGATGCCCACACTTTCAGCTGCTTCAAATGCCAACAAGAGATTCCGTTTCTGTATCAGAAAGACAAAGACAAGGGATGAGAGCAGGGACAGGGTGGACACTGCAGGTTGCCCACTGTGAGGCATGTCAACCGTGCAGACCAGCTCTGTCTCGGCAAAGAAAGGGTAGCAGGTTACGACCGCCACTGGGGAAAACAACACTGACTGACATCTGAAGAAAGACAAAGTTTCATTTGTGGCCTTTTCAAGATTTACAATATTCACCATGTTGTGTTTCTTCACAATGCCACAAATGACAATCAAACTGGGTGTGGCACTGATGCACTTCTGACTGAGGCAGGAGGATTATGAGTTTGAGGCCAGATAGGGCTACATAGTGAGACCTAGTCTTTAAAAAACTACCAAAGTCATACGTGAAGGTAGTTACATATAACCAAATGAAAAACTGTTTCTTCCCCGGTCCTAACTCTCAAGACAACTGCTTTCTAGTTTGTCTTTATTTCCTGTAGTGACTTCCAGGTGACTGTGATCTTCCCACAGCACTATTTAGTTAGTGTGCTCACATCATGGTGAGCCTGCGGCACTCAGAGGACAGCTTGCCGAGACTGAATCCCAATCTTTCTTTGCTTTTCCCCTGTAGTCTATGCTGCTTGGTGACTTCTCTGACTGAGAGAAACGGCCCCTCATCATCTGGTTTTTGCTTGTTTTGTTCATCCTGGTGCTGGTGTGAAATCCCTAACTCCTTGCAGCCTGCTGCTTTTCTGTCCCCAGACAGAGAGGGTCTGGTCCTTGTATTGCTTCTCACTTTCTCCTTTTCAAACTCTGAAGCTCTTAGCCATTACTATTATTCAAAGAAGTCTTCCTGCCCCAGGAATCCCCCAAAACCTCTGATCAACTGTAGGGTTACACCCCATCTCCCTGGAGAACATTCTTGAGAAAGGCTGTCGAGGAGAAACATTTCCAGATGTGTTCATACAGAAAAATCCTCTTTCTACTATCATGCTTGATTAAGAGAATTCTTGGACAGGGAATTCTAGGCTGAAAATACTTTCCTCTTAGAACAAGAACAGTACCGTTCCCCAGAATCACCGAGCCTGAGTTTGGGCTTTGTTCCCAGACTCTCCTCGGCTATTGTCTGACATCTCTTTGTACAGATAACCTAAATTACTTGTCACGCCATCCGCCTCAATAATTCATATGAAAGTCACTATGTTTTAGAAATTTAACTAGATGTTTTAAGTACCACTAAAAAGCATGGTCACAGTTTATGTCCTATGTATATTTTTACAATTTGATTCATTTAGCTTTCTTTTTCCTTCCCCAGTACTGGGGATTGAACCCAGGCCTTATGCATGCTAGGCAAGCACTTTACCACAGTCGTATTTAAATTTATTTATTTATTTATTTATTTATTTATTTATTTATTTAGGTTTTTCGAGACAGGGTTTCTCTGTGGCTTTGGAGCCTGTCCTGGAACTAGCTCTTGTACACCAGGCTGGTCTCGAACTCACAGAGATCCGCCTGCCTCTGCCTCCCAAGTGCTGGGATTAAAGGCATGCGCCACCGCTGCCCAGCTCGTATTTAAATTTTATACATAAGCTGTGATGCATTTGTGGCCCCAGCTATGTAAGGAGGCTAAGGGAAGAGGATCACTGGAATCCAGGAGTTCAAGTCCTTTTACATTCATAATTTTCTATTTTTCTGTTTCCCCATAGTCTTCATTCTGCCCCGTCTAAGCATCTGGCCCTGGGTCAAATGGTTCGGCTCGACACTGAAGTCAACTTGCTGATGTATAAATACTGTCAGAGGAAAAGCAGACGTGCCTATGCATGCTTTCTTCTAGCCTGTGATGTAACCCTGGGAAGCAGCGGAGCCACGGTGATATTGCCCAGTCCAGCAGCCTTCTTCCTTGACACCTGGAGAGATTGATGGACAAGAGCTGGAAACCGCCCCCTTGTTTCTGTGATGCTGCTCTGTTCTGCTGAGCAGAAATGGGTAAATGGGCCCGTCCAGCCCACACTAGGGGAACCACCCCTGTTTTGGTGCTAATGGAACCTTTGTTCTTATTTTTAAATCCCTTTGGTTAGGCCAGTGTTTAGGTTACCCTGCTCAGGAAGCTGAGATACAAACAGTTTTTATGGCTCATGAGATTGTAATGCCAAACTGGTTCCTAAAAAGGCACGCCATCTTCAGCTCCGATAATCATGTTCTCCCCGTCCCCCGTGGATCTTTACCTGCCAAATGTGTCAAACTAAACACTGCATTTTGATGTTTTAGTCTGTTTATTGGGTTACTAATAAGGTCTAAAGAGAAGGCGTTTCTAAATCAAATATTTTAATTAGAATTCTGCTAAGATCCTCTACCAGGGTCAAATGAAAGTATGTTTTCTAAGAACCTGAACACAGGATAAATGGTCTGTATTGGAAAAGTGCCTCAAAAACCTCTGAAACAGCATAGCATGGAATACAATGGGGTGATTTTTTTTGTTGTTGTTCATAAAAATGATGTTTGCTCATTTTGATGGAGGCGGGACAACAGTGACCAGGGGTCATCATCCTAATGCCCTCCCACTATGCACTGTTGTGGCGGCTGTGCAGAGGCCAGAGAGCAGAAGAGGGATGCCCAGTGAAGAGGCTGGGGAGGAGAGTCAATGTCCTCCGGCCATGAGCTCTATCTCGGTGGAGGCTCTGTCATACAGGTGAGGACAGAGTGAGAGGCCATTCATTCTTCAGTGTCTGCTCTGTGTGTGGGGGGGAGGGGGGCAGTGGGGGTCGGGGGAGTGGGGAGGGGTAAGCCTGAACCTCCTAGCTCAGAATAATCTGTTCCCATCTGATACAGACCTTGGTCTCCAGATTGGCAGGCAGGACTGTACTGGTACAGTATCTTTCTGCTAATAAGACGGAGAAAGGATCTGATTCATATTCATATTCAATTTCTGATATCAACAGAATCACTTTCCACTCAATAACCTGACTCTGGGCTGCATGGAAGAGCTTCATATGCTGACATATGGAGACTGTCCTTTTAATGAAAACAAAATACTTTACTGAAATCTTCCAGTCACTGTGATGTACACCCTGTGATTGAATATTCCTTTACTACAAGTTATCCTTGCCTATTTGAGACACCACCTCTTGTAGCCCTATCTGGCCTTAACCTTACTGTGTAGCAAAGGCTGGCACTGAACTCCTGACCTTCCTGCCCCCACCTCCTAAGTGCTGGCTTTACAAGCATGCACCACTGTGCCCAGTTCTTACTTTTAATTCTGAACTAGTTAATTTTCTTTGGCGTTGGCGATAAAATCCAGACCCTCATTGATGCTAAGCACTGGCTCTACCACTGAGCCTAGATCCTTTAACATATTATTTTTATATTTCAATTTTAATGGATTTTTACAAACATTATATTTCCCTTAGTACCCTTGATATTATTCCACAAGGTACAACCACCCAATCGATGACCCTCTCATATTGAGTACATACATAAGACCATAGGGCAGTCTGAATCATGTTCATTCACCTCAAAGGGGCTGTAGCAGTTATGCTCTCTGTGAAGCCCAACCTCACACATGTTCCTTCTGTGAAAGCCTACCCAGTGGTACTGTCAGTCTTTTTATCCTTATTAAAGAGGCTGGGGACTCTTTAATTAAAAGCTCCGCACATGCTCAGTTGATGCTGTAGCGATGGGCTTTGGCTGACGCTTCATTTTGACAATCCTCCTCTGTAATGGACGGAGCTGGCCTTTCTCAGTGCACCCCCACCCCTTCTCATGACATCCTGAGCTATAACCATTGCTTCTCTACTTAGGGTGCAGGCAGTAGCCATTGCTTCTCCACTTAGGGTGCAGCCAGGAAGGGACCAGATATTCATTCAGGGAGTAGTGCGTCAGTGGTAACCAACAGACCTAGGTGCTGGAACTCAAACTCAACTGGAGTTGACAGGGGAGCTGTGAAGTCAAACAGGTCTGCATATGACACTCCTGACACATGATGTTGACTCCTTAGTTGCCTTATAATGGTCCTTCACCACTGGCATTTCTTGATGACATCACCAGAGACCCAGAAAAAGAAACTCAACCAGATGTGTGGGAAATAGAGGCTCTTGTCCTGTAAGAGTAACAGAAACAAGAATACTGTTGCCAGCCTGCCCTGATGTACAGTTCTACATCTGCAGAAGGCCACTGGGCAACTGGCTGGGTGCCTGGTGCGGGAGTCTCAGGGATGCAGAGTGAGACAGGGTTTTGGTCACCAGGAAGCAATGCTCATGATACATTGTGAGAGCAAACACTCGCAGGCCCATTATTTTCCAACAGAATTGACTGGAGGACAAAGAAGCCAGGCCTGTTGACTACCGACAAACAAGTCACTTTCAGGAAGACTCACATTTTAGAATGTGTGTGGTCGTTTTAGGAAGGTCTGCTGATTATTTTGAAATTTGTTATGTTCACTATTGACATAATTATTTTTGTAACACTGCACCAGAAAGGAAAGAAGAGGAAAATCAAAACTGTTCCTAGGTGACAATCAGATGCCCTGCTATGCCCTTGGCCTCTGTGATGGCTGACGGTCCCCACTCCACCTGGCTCTAGTTCCCTCTGCTGGGTCCTCTCTGTACTTCTCCTGTGCTTGGATGGGGCTTGAGTGTCTCGGAAGGCTCATGTGCTGAAAGCTTGGCCAGCAGCACACGTGTTAAAAATGAACCTTTAGGAGGAGGTAAAGCAGGTGACTGGGAATCTTAATCTCTGAGATCAACGCAGTCCCCATGGGACGCTGATTACTCCCTGTGAGAGCAAATTATAAAAAGAGCAAAGTTGGCCTCTGAATCTCTCTGGCTTCCTGCCTCACCATGCATCCCTCTTCCACACAGGCTTTCCCTGCTGTGATACCCACTACCCACTACGAGATCCTCATGAGAGGCCAAACAACAGACTGCCTCAATTTGGGACGTCTCAAAGCTCTAAAAAACCTCTTACCAACATATACAGTCTCAGGTGTTTTGCTATAGTTATCAAAGTTGCTTAAGATGGTTCCCTTAAAATCGGGGGAATTGGCTCATCTTCAGTTTCACGGCTTCATACGCCTTCTCTAGCTGCCCTTCAAACATTATTGGGCAGTGCAAATTCAGAACACTGACTGCTTCATCTCAGGAAGTCCTGCCAAATAATACGAATCTTTATGGATTTCTCCCACATCCATTCTTCTAGCTTTGATTTCTGATCTGAACTCCAGATTTGCTGTCTGCCTGCCTAATATAACACTTGAATATTTTAGACACCTCACACTCAACATGACACACTACATATTTTTTCTCCCAAACATTACATGATCTTACTCAGCCTCTTTCACAATTTATAAGGCATTCCACATGGAAATGCTTTGAAAACAGTACTTTTTCATTGCTAGAAATTGAACCCAGGGTCTGGTACATGCTGGATTAGTGCTCTGTAGTTAGCCACACTGCTAGTCCTGCAAGATATTCTGTGGGCTAATTTTTTTTTTTTTGTGATAACTTGGCTATGTCTGGAATTCAATTTTTTTTTCAAGACAGGGTTTCTCTATGTCGCTCTGTCTGTCCTGCAACTTACTTTGTAGATCAGGCTGGCCTCAAACTCACTGAGATCTGCCTGCCTCTACCTACCAACTGTAGGGATTAAACGCATGCGCCATCACTGCCTGGCTGGTATTCAAATATTTAGCCAGACATGTGTGTGTGTATGTATGTATGTATTTATAGAATGTGTTTGTGCGAATGCTTATGTGCAGAGAGTAGAGGATACTTGGGACTGAGACGCACTGTTCTGCTTGGTAACAAATGACTTGCATTGAGAAGGGCAGCTGAGCTCTGGAGGCAGAGGTGGGCTGATCTCTGTGAGTTCAAGGTCAGCCTGGTCTATAAGAGCTAGTTCCAGGACAGGCTCCAAAGCAACAGAGAAACCGGCTTCTGCTGAGATTAAGGGTGTGTGCCACCACACTCAGTTAAAGGAAAACATTGAATTGGCGCTGGCTTACAGTTTCCAAGGTTTAGTTCATTATCATCATGGCAGTGTGGTGGTAAGCAGGCAGATGTGGTGTTGAAGAAGAGCTGGGAGTTCTCCATCTTGAGGCTCAGGCAACAGGAAGTGAATTGTTTATTACACTGTATGAAGCTGGAGCACAGGAGACCTCAAAGCTTATCTCTGCAGTGACAGTAAACACTTCTTCCCTCACGGCCACACTTATTCCAATGAAGCCACACCTCATAATATTTTATGGGCCATTTTCTTTCAAACTACCCACCCACCCTCCCAGAAATGCATTGCTACAGAAATTCTATTGGCACTCCTGGAGGAGAAATGAGGTGGTGTAGGCAGTGACTTACTTTCTCCTGACTGTTCAGCTCCTGGTAGGGGATGTGGGCAGGCAGGTAGGTGTGTAGCAGAGCACAGAGGGCCAGCCCATCGCTCCAGCTGCTGCTGAAATTGGTGATATCAATGTTCTGTGGAGAAAGAAAAGCCAGTGTTCACCCACACTGCACTGTCAAAGACACGAGCCAGACAATATTCCAGTGTTCACCCACACTGCACTGTCAGGGACACGGCAGACAATGTTCCAGTGTTAACCCACACTGCACTGTCAAAAATACCGCAGACAATGTTCCAGTGTTCACCCACACTGCACCGTCAAGGACATGAGCCAGACAATGTGATACCGGTATCTATTTAGGTAAGACAACATAATGAACTGCATTTTTTGGGAGTGTGTTTAACTTTGGTAGCAGGAATGGCCTGCTGTGGTTCACATACATTCACAGGTATATATGTAGGGGAAGATGAGACCATGGGGAGTTCTTGCTTAATGGGGGATCCATTAAAGCCTAATATTAATCTTATCTCAAGTTATTCCCCTGTTGAGTTTTGTATATCCAAAATTTCCCAGACTGATTGGTCAAGGGAGAGCAATCACCACAATCATCGATCACCACTATTACCATCATCATGACCATCACCATTACCATCACCACTATCGCTATCATTACCACCATCATTACAATCACTATCATCATCACCACCACCATTATGACCATTACCACCATCATCTCATTACCACCAAAACCATCATCATCACCATCACCATCATCACCAACATCATTATAATCATTGTTACCAGCACCATCATGACCATCATCATCACCACACCATCGTCATTACCACCAACACCATCATGATTACCATCACTATCATCTCCATTAGAACCATCACTATCATCATGACTACACATAACCCAACATCAAGCAGACCAGACAAAACAAGAGCATGGAGCCCAGGCTACAACTGCTTCTGCTCTATATTCCCTTCCTTAACTAGAGCAGCTTCCTAGGGGCAAGAGAAACCTCAGGCTCAACAGTCTCCCGGCCAGCCAGAGAACAAGCAAGAATCATTCCTCTGGTGGGGAATGAGGCTCCTCCTGCAAGACAGGCAGTGAGTTGGGGTCGCTGCTTGACACACAGTGATAAGCAATGTTATCTTTCCAAAGATTTAATTTTTAAAAGATGTCCACAGGCTGGGGAGTTGACACAGTGGGCAAGGGCATTTGCAGTCAAACCTGACCTTCTGAGTTCAATCCTCAGGAACCACATAGTGGACGGAGAGAAATGATTCCTGAAAGTTGTCCTCCGACCTCCATGAACATAGAGTGGCACACACATAATTATAATAACAGTAAAGGAGGCAAGGGCTCGAAGTCTGGGATCCTAAACCAATGAACTCAAAGGTTAAAGAGAGACATCACAGGAGCACAGTCTAAAATGATAGAAGCCAGGCTAAGTGTGTTCTCTGCTGGAAGGAGGATGTCTTGGATAAGTTCATTCCCTTTTGCTCTATTATATCCTAACTGCCCTCAATTCTTTGATGCTCATTTACTCTGAACAGACTTGCCTCTATAGCTGTGGAAATGATTCCTCTGTAATAAGGCATTTCTCCTGAGCATCAAATGCAAAGAAAAAACCTCAACCCACCTACAGTTCTAATCTGTGTGGCCATTTAAAATAAAGAGACCAGGGGGTGGAGAGATGGCTCAGTGGTTAAGAGCACTGGCTGCTCTTCCAGAGGACCAGGGTTAACTTTTCAACACCCACATGACAGCTCATAACTGTCTGTAACTCAATTTCCAGGAATCTGACACCCTCACACAGGCAAACTTGTAGGCAAAATACCAATGCACATAAAATAAAATAAATGCTAAATAACTAAATAAAATTAAAAGGGCCAAAGCCATTTATACACCAAGTCATAGCTTGTCTAAACTTATAGCCTCACAGTTCAGAATTGTTTCATCTTATTGTTTTTTTTTTTTTAAGAGCTTCTTAGGGTAGAAATCTTATTCCACTGAGGATTTATCTTCAGAGAGAAAGAGGCAACTGTGGTATAGTTTAAATCTTGTTCAGCAATGGGGTCACATAGACCCCAAAACATTCATTATAGGCTATTGCCAATGACCGTGGTTACATTCCAGAACTTGACATTAAAACCTATTGCTGAAGATACTACGTACTTGAGCCACAGAATATGGAAAACTCAAGTTGGTACTCAACTGGAAGGGGGATGCTTGCTTTCAAAGGAGAAAAATAACCATCCTTCTCATCCAGTTGTGAATCCCACAAGCTACAATGAATGACTGGCCTGACAAGATACACCTGCTGGTGCAATAGTGACAGAGATGCTTCGGGAGTGACCAACCACTTTCTGATTAGTTCTAAAGCCCACACTGTGAGATGGAAGCCACAACTAACACTGCTTAAGGGACTAAGAACCTGAGGCTAAATAGGTCACAGGCCTTAGGGAACCTAATACTATTATTCTGCTAGAATTAAAACATATTGGTATACCCACAGATCAGAGCATCTCTCAACCTTCATCAGAGAAGCTTCCCTTTGCAGTGATGGCAATTAACACAGAGACCCTTAACTGCTCAGTGTGCAGAGAACAAGAAACTGTGGAGTGCCTAGGGCTAAATGGGACATGTGTATCATATCCCTACTTCCAAAGCTCAGGAGTCTTCATGGAAGGAGGAGGTGGGAAGATGGTAACCGAGTCAAAAGTGGTTGATAACATCAAGGAGACAGTGTTTTCCAGACACAACAGGGCAGCTGCACCTACGAACTCAGCAATTGTGACAGCACGTACAAGATCTTCTCAAGGTCCAGCCAGACGAAATTACAACATGGGGTGGGGTGGGGTGTAAAGCTGCCATGAAATTCCTCCACTAGCTGAAGCGTTCCAGGCACTGACAGCTGCTGCATGAGGAGAGTCCGTTCTTTAATGATGTGACCCCTGGTAAGTCGACCGCACCAAAGCAGGCCCCATTCCCAAGACTAGCTGGGCAACACACACCGAGCTCCATGGGGAAAAGGGGCAGGGAGGGAGAGAGAGGGAAAAAGAGAAAGGGAGGAAGGGAGGGGGGAGAGAGGAAGGAAGGGAGAGAGAAAGAGAGAGAGAGAGAGAGAGAGAGAGAATCTTTGCTGGTTTTTTCATCAACCTGACCCACACAGAGTTAGGAGGAAGCACAGTAAACAATGCCAGTAAACAAGTCTGTGTGGCATTTTGGGGGGGGGTTAATGATTGGTGGAGGATCCAGTTTACGTGGGTGGTGCCATTCCTAGGCAGGTGGTCCTGGATTATATAAGAAAGCAGGCTGAGCAAGCCACAGGGAGGAAGCCAGTAAGCATTGTTCCTCCACTGCCTCTGCTTCAGTTCCTGCCCTCACTTCCTTTAATGATGGGCCTTGATGTGGAAGTGTAAGCCTTTAAACCCTTTCCTTCCCCCATCGCTTTTGGCCATGGTCTTAATACAGCAATAGAAATCTAACTTGAAAAAAATATCTCGAAGTTGGGTGGGAGGGTAGAGAAGGTAGTTATGGGATGAGTGGGAGAGGGTTGTCTATGTTCAAGATGAATTTTGTATGAAACTCAAAGATTTAATAAAAATTTTGTTACGCACCCTCCCACATACATACAAAATATCTTGGCTGGAGGAAAGTAAGTCCAAGAGCATTTGGAACACAGAGAGTGTTTTCTTTCTATCTTTAAAAAAATTAATTCATTTTATTTCCTATGTATTAGTGTTTTGCCTGCATGTATATATGTGTACCATGTGCATACCTGGTCTGTGGAGACAACTATAGCTATGGAAGGTTGTGAGCCACCATAGGTGCTGAGAATCCAACCCTGGTCCCCTGCAAGAGCAACAAGTGCTCTAAACTACTGAGCCATTTCTCTAGTTCACCAAATTGGTGTTTTCAATTCTTTTGTGGCTATACTCATGTGTGCCTCCACAGATGCTTAGGGATAGAGTGTTGACAGAAAGCAGGGCATCCTGCTGGGTCTCTCTGAGGGCCTGGCGTAGGCAGAGGGGATGCTCCTCTCCATTCCCCTCTAGATACTCTTCTAGCACTGACCTCTGTCCCCTTAGGATCATGACGGGAAGTCTGCCTTTATATCATTATGGGAAGTCTGCCTTTATATCATTACGGGAAGTCTGCCTTTATATCAATCATTATGGGAAATCTGCCTTCTATTTCCTTGGACTCCAAGCTACTACAAAGCCTCAAGAGTTAGGATAAGTCTGGTCCTGGGTAGCTAAAATAAAACAAAAACAACAGAGGTTAATATTTTACTGTAATACTGTCTGGCCTCAACACAGAGAGAGGAAATTAGCCAAAAGATAAAATCTTACACTCTAAAGTCATCCCACAGCTGGACCTACTTTATAAAAATCAAGGGAAGTGATCCTAAGCGCCTTATTTAAGGGTCAGTATGGCTGTTGGTAAAATTCCTCCCCTGGAGGAGATTAAACAATGTCCACTCCTCCTCCAAAGATCCCAATGACAAACTAATAAGGTGCAATTCCGCCAGCATTCACTATGAGGAAGCAACGCGTTAATTGAGCATACTTGCAGAGCAATGTGTGGGGTTATAGGCAGGAGCACGGGTGGCCTTAAAACAGCCATACTGGGAGGTCTGCACCCAGTGGGGATGACAACTCCTCTGTGGCCACCTAGATGGAGCCCCCTTCCCAGTCCTATATACTGCTTGTCCCTCCCTGACGCCACATGCAATTAAGGCAGAACTGTATACACTTGGTTGGGAGTAGCGGTTAGATACTCCAGCTATGGTCGCCTAGCCCTCTCCATCTCTCTCCGTAGAAGGGAGAGTTGGTCGTCAGTGAGCCCAGCTGAAGGAATCCTCTGCACGTGAGCACAGTTGAACTCACGGGGAGGTGGCAGTTTGGTGCGGAGTACAGCTCTGTGTAGCAGTGACTCTCTACCAGGATCAGTGACATTAAAGAAAGTAATGAAAGGAGAAAACCAAGCCTCACAGGACACACAGAAACAAAGCTTCTTGGTCACCTGTCCACTCTTACGTTTACAGCATGCCTCTAAAGAGAATGTTCGGACACTCGGGAGCATCTAGAATCCATGATTAACCACAGACTTTGAGCAGAAAAACAAAACAAAAACCAACCATGACAATCCTTCTCTGAGGACCCCTGAAACAGCACTAGAAACTGGTCCACACTGGGCATTTCTACCTGTATCCTATATTGATTCCATCTTGTCTTATGAGGACTTCCAAGTCCAACTCTGTCCTTTTTACAGCACCTCTGGTCTTCCAGCAGCCTTTCTGAACGAACACAACTTCTCCTTATGCTGGTCCTATTGCTCTGTTTTTCCTTTTAAAAAATTATTTCTATAACTTCGTAACACAAACAACAACTGTTAGCCTAAGAACTTTTAATGGTACAGGAACCTCGGGCTCTACAGACTCAAAGAGACCTGAAGAACCCATCCCAGACACAACTGGAGGTACTCAAGGCAGACTGACAGATGACCAAAGACCCCTTTCCAAAGACAGAGATGGGAATGTCTCACCTTGTTATGTAATTATGTCATTTGTGTTCACGTATGTTCCATGCAATTGTTTGCACATCCTCTGATGTTGGGAAATAGGAAACAGGACTCAGTCTGACCCCAGAATTTCCCCCAAATAAGGTCACTAATTTTTTTCTTTTTCTTTTTTTTTCTTTTGGAGACAAGATCTTTTTATGTAGCCCTGGCTGTTCTGAAACTCACTATAGAGACTAGGCCGGCTTCTACCTCTCAGAGATGTCATACCTACCTTAAATGTGTGTAAATGTGACTATTTGGGGGATGTACTTTGTAAGTATATGCTTACAAAGTAAGGCATTCACTTTCCTTCATGAAGCCCATTAAAATAGTATCTTTGATTCTATTAAATGCCTTATAAAATCTCAGAAGGTCATTTGTTTAAGAAAACAACTTTTATTGGAGTCATAAAAGTTTCATTAGGTTATAAAATTTGATATTGGATACAGAGATTTTAAATAATGATTTCTTTCCCCAAAACCTCTTTAAAATAATATTATTTCATTTATGTCATAGGTAACAAAAATAATAGGACATAAAAAATGTTTCTTGTTAGTTGGGATGCCCTGGGTAAAGTATATTGTACATACGTGCTGGACTAATTGTGATGTATTTCTTTTTCAGAACTATTTTTTTTCTTTTCTTTTTGAGACATGGTTTCTCTGTGTTGCCTTGGCTATCCTAGAACTCGCTCTGTAGACCAGGTTGGCCTTGAATTCACAGAGATCTGCCTGCCTCTGTCTCCCAAGTGTTGGGATTAAAGGTATGCACCACCACTCAGCTTTCCAGAACCATCCTTTATAGATATATAAAATGTTAAATATGAAGTTTTTACCAACGCTGTAGTACATGTAAAATGATAATAATGTTTGTCAAATATTTGTTAAATTTCCTGTCATGGTGGGGATGATAGGAGACACAATACCAACAAACAGTAGTATTAACTAGTTGGATAAATTTATATATAATACAATGGCTGAATTATTAAATATTAAGATGATAATAATATCTTATGTTTCTAAGGTGAACTTTAACTTACAGTTATTACGTTGAGATTAAAATTCACTGCCTTGGGGCTGGAGAGACAGCTCAGTAGTTAAGAGCACAGGCCGCTTTTGCAGAGGACTGGGTTTGAGTCTCAGCACCCACACAGGGCTTGTCAGTGTGTCAGTAACTGGGGTTCTACGAGGTCTGAAATCTCCTCTGTCCTGCAAGGATACCAGGCATGCACGTGGTATTCACATAAAGGCAAAACACTTATACATGTAAAGTGAAAATAAATCTAGCAAAATAAATAACCAAACATCAACAAAAACAACCTAGTACTTTCCTACATGTGTGCTCTCTACCTTCAAAAATTGGGGTTTTCAAGATTTCTAGCTTGTGCAATTTAAACCAAAGGTTTAAAATTTTCTTTTAGTCAGGCAATCATGGCATGCACCTTTAATCCTAGCACTTGGGAAGCAGAGGCAAGAAGATCTCTGAGTTCGAGGCCAGCCTAGTCTACAGAGTAAATTCCAAGACAGCCAGAGATACAGAGAAACCCTGTCTCAAAAAGCAAAAAGAAAAGGTTTTTTTTTTTTTTTTTTTTAAGGTTTTTGTTTTTTAAAACCAAGACATTGGTGTCTGCTTGGCCTGCTTTAAGCTTTATCAACAGTCACACAAAGCCCTATGTCTTTACGCTTATTGATTTTCTAATTAATATCAAAATTATTTTTAAATAGTTTATAAAAGTACAGATGTTTTTGGGCAGGTATGGTGGCATGTCTTTAATCCCAGCACTCAGGAGGCAGAAGCAAGAAGATCTCTGAGAATCTGAGGACAATTTGGCAGTGAGAGCCTATGTGTAGTGAGACCCTGTCTCAAAAAAAAAAAAAAGTACAGATTTTGGATTAAGAATTGTTCACGCCTTCATAAAATAGGATCTAACCAACAATCTAACCTAAAACTGCCAATATACACAAAATCCTTAGCAGTCTTACAGATTCTATATGTTGTATTTATACAATCAACTTCCTTTAAGTAGTGTACTTTTAAAAGGATTTTATGTTTTGTCAGAATAATTGTTCATAGTTTCTATTAAGTGTGTCAGGCTTCCCATTAACAAACTGAGTCTTACATCAGGCTCTATCTAAGTGCTATACAACAGTTCAATTGTAAAGAATGATTTGTTCTCCAGTACTGGTATAATGGGCTTTCTGGGTACTTAACCATAGTTGGAGACCTATGTTAATATAGAAAGAGACCAAAATTTTGGTCCTTATCCTATGAGGTCAACTTGGTCCCAGGGACATTTCTCAAAGAGTCTTGCATCTCTGGGAGTTACTTGTCCTCTTAATCTCAGAGGCCATAGAGAGTTAGATGGCAGGCTCTCACCAGTGTACATTCTGCAAAGAGAAAGGTCAACAGAGGGCCATGTTTCCTGTTCTTCCAAAGGAAGGTCCATGGTCAGCAAGACCGTGGTTTAGCCCAGAAGATGTCAAACTGGTTAAACAAAAGATGAAAGACCCACAGGCTCCTCCCTTTCAAGTGACCCCGAGGACCAGATTCTCAACTGGTCTTAACAGTTAAGAAATTGATGTTTGGATATTTACATGCTCTTATTAAACACCCAGCAGGAAAGTACAGGGAAAAATATGACTGGAACAATAAAAAAGATAAACTAAACTTTAAAACATGACAAACAATAATTCAAGGTTTATATAGGCTTCCCATTGCATCCTGTATATGTGTTACTGACATACCAGCTGAGACAACTACAGCCACCCAGATATAGTACAAAGACAGGTTGTATTTACGTAAATATACTTAGGTAAATTTATGTACATGTACCAGCAACAGTAACCCTGCTTCATGCTCTAATTTTCTATTTTTCTTTTGCTGCTATTGGTTCTCCATCCTCACACTATCTCCATAGTTACATGTTCACACTATCCATCTCCATAGTTACACACTCACACTATCTATCTCCATAGTTACACGCTCACACTATCTATCTCCATAGTTACATGCTCACACTATCTCCATAGTTACCTGTTCATACTCTCTCCATAGTTAGATGCTCAAACTATCTCCATAGTTACATGTTCACACTATCTCCATTAGTTACATGCTCACACTATTTCTGTAGTTACATCTTCACACTATCTCCATAGTTATATCCTCACACTATCTCAACAGTTACATGCTCACACTATCTATCTCCATAGTTACACGCTCACACTATCTATCTCCATAGTTACATGCTCACACTATCTCCATAGTTACCTGTTCATACTCTCTCCATAGTTAGATGCTCAAACTATCTCCATAGTTACATGTTCACACTATCTCCATTAGTTACATGCTCACACTATTTCTGTAGTTACATCTTCACACTATCTCCATAGTTATATCCTCACACTATCTCAACAGTTACATGCTCACACTATCTATCTCCATAGTTACACACTCACACTATCTATCTCCATAGTTACACGCTCACACTATCTATCTCCATAGTTACATGCTCACACTATCTATCTCCATAGTTACACGCTCACACTATCTATCTCCATAGTTACATGCTCACACTATCTCCATAGTTACATGCTCACACTATCTATCTCCATAGTTACCTGCTCACACTATCTATCTCCATAGTTACATGCTCACACTATCTATCTCCATAGTTACATGCTCACACCATCTATCTCCATAGTTACATGCTCACACTATCTCCATAGTTACATGCTCACACTATCTATCTCCATAGTTACATGCTCACACTATCTCCATAGTTACATGCTCACACTATCTCCATAGTTACATGCTCACACTATCTCCATAGTTACACGCTCACACTATCTCCATAGTTACATGCTCACACTCTCTATCTCCATAGTTACATGCTCATACTACCTATCTCCATAGTCACATGTTCACACTATCTTCCTTTTACTCTATTCACCATCACATTCCCTCTTTTTGTTTGAGACAGCATCTCACCATACAGCCCTGGTTGTTCTGCAACACTCTATATAGACCAGGCTGGCCTAGAACTCACAGAGATCTACCTGCCTCTGCCTCCCAAGTGCTGAGATTAAAGGCCTGTGCCAATACACCTGACACATTCACTCTTAAAATATAGCCATCAATTTTTTAAAATTAATCCAACAGCAAGCTACAAAGGATGGCTCTCCTGGGATAAAGGTGACACAGTTTTCCTGGTCCTCACCTTTTTGAGATCATGGGCGGCATAATGACGTGTTTCCCTAAAACTTGTATTTCATTCTTGTAGAACGTGTGTCTTCTACAATATACAACCATTTCAAACTAAACTCCCCGTGACACAGGGATTCTAGAAACTCCTATTGCTGGAAATCCAAAGTCTCTTCGCCAACCCTTTTAGGTGGGGACCATGCCCGAAAGTGGCTATAGACAAGTGACTGATCATCACTAGTCTGCTCACCAGGAAGAGCTTTGGGACCACAGCTCTGGAGTGGGTGTGCACAGGGACTGTGGCAGGCACATAGAGACAGAACTGGGACATCAAGGTTAACACGTGAAAGATGAAAGTTTGCAGAAGGCTGGAAGCCTTCACGGACCTGGGCTTATCTAACAAAGCATGGGATAGGGGAAGCACCCCAAAACACAACCAGAACACCCGTAGGAAAGGTGGGGTTTTAAAGACCCTAGAGAGACTGTATACCACCACAGTGCTTGCCTGGCTTTGCCCTCAGCTCACAGCCTGTGCACATTCCTGCAAGTGCTCTTCCTTTCTGTGGAAACTGTCTTTGTTTCTATTTCTGACCACATGACAGTCCTTTGCCTTGGAGAGAAGGGCCTGGAGCCGGGGGGTGGGGGTGGGAACTACTCTCTGAACTCAGATCCTCTGCTCTGGACTCCTACTTAAGCTTTCCCTGACACTCTGGGCTTTCTCAACGATGCCCTGACCTTCACAGCTGAAAGGCATGTCTATTTCCATCTCTATTAGTCCTGCTGAGGACCGGGATTCTCAGCTTGCCTGTGCTTATGATTTCCCCCAAAACTCTAATAAAATTGTCCTCAAGCTTCCTTCTGAGTGTGAAGGTTAATAACTCAAGGCAAGCTTAGTTTTCTCAGTTATAATGTGAAGAACTGGGCAAGTGTGGGGGCCCTTTTTATGATTTCCCCATAGACACCGGGGCTTACAGGGAGGCCCACTGTCCTCTTAAGAACACCTTAACTCTGGAGAAACTGAGCCAAAAATCCAGGCAAAGACCAAAAGGAGTGATAGTGGCCTGTTTTAAGGGAGTAGAGCCTGGCAGCCCCTCCTCCACTCTGCACAATGGCCAAAGGCAGTGCTAGAATTAGTCAGCTCCGACTGCCCTGGAGAACTGGATTGGAGTGCTTCCATCAGAGGCAATGTGAGGCTTTAAGGTGTGAGGAAGGGAGAACATGAAGTTAAGCTGGACTAGGGGAGGCAGACTCCATGGAATTCTTCTCAAGGTGAGGACAGAGAAGACAAGGAGACTACAGGCTGGACAGGAAATGCATTGAGACACAAAGTATTGTTTCCTGTGATTAGGGCATCGGGAATACATGGCTGCGGTCACAGTTGGGCAAAACCTAGGTTTGTAGTGTCTGGGATAGCGAAGCACTTAATTGATAAGGCAGGTCAAAGGCTTTGTGTGATAGGTAAAGAAGTCAAAGAATAAGTAAGTCTGTGGTTTATCTAACATCAGAGACACCAGACACTCAAGTCCCCACATTTCTGTCAAATTGTCTCTTTCCTCCAGCCGGAGTCCAACATGAGCCTAGGGGTCCTAGCTGTTTCCCCCACAGCGCAGGCTGTCAGGCAACTTCTCCAGTCTGCCCTGCAACTACACTCAGCCAGGACAGACCTCCACAGCAACACCTCTATGCCGGGTTCCACGACTAGGGCACTCCTGCCTCGGAACAGCTTCCAGGTATCCCTGCTACATAAAAGTCTACAATGTTCTTGTTGCAGGGCCCAGGTTTTCAGGTTAACTCTGTAATAGTCGGGGCCACTGGAAAGCTGAGTATTCAGATTTTTGACTTCCACATCTCTGAGTTCAAGCTACCCACTGAGTCTGCAAAATACTTGGGTTTTACATCTTCTGGAGAAATGCATGTGCTACAAAAGCAGAGGAAAGAACTGGGCTGTGACAGTCACCCATCTGCTCATCCATCTCCTGCATGTGGACAACAGAGTCCAGGAGGGGAGTTCCAGGAGACACACAGGCCAGCCTGGAGGAAGGCCGAGAACTGCTTCACTCAGCACAATAAAATTCCCTTCCTTCTTTCCTTTGCCCTGCTGTCACATATTTTTTTTAACATTTATTTATTTGTGTGCATGTGTACATGGTGTGTGTGTGTTCAAGCACATGTGGTACATGCACATATGACGTGGTGCACGTTTGCAGGTCAGAGCACAACCCACAGGAGTCCGATTACTCCTTTACCATCTGGGTTCTGGGTATCAAACTCAGGTCACTGGGCATGACAGCAGGTGCCTTTACACATTAAGCCATTTTGTTGACACAGTGTGCAGTGTTGGTCTGAGCCAGCTGGGCCATACATAAAGCTTTTATTTTTTAAAAAAAATCAAATACTTTATTATTTTATGTATATGAGTCTTTTACCTGCATGTATGTATATGCACCAAATGCATGCCTGGTGTTGTTGAAGGCCAGAAGCAGTATTTAGATTCCTTGGGACTGGAGTTACAAATGGTTACAAGCTGTAATTTGGGTGCTGGGAATTAAACCCAGATCCTCTGCAAGAGCACAAGAACTCTTACTGCTGAACCAACTCTCTAATCCCTGCTTAAAGCTTTTAAAACTTGCTGTATCTTTCTCTTTTCCAAAGCCCAAGAACATCTTATACACACAGGTACCTAAGAGTACATCTCCACACCCATGTCTCTTGTGCCTTGGAGGAAGGAAAGCCAAGCTTTCATTTCAGGAGACTTCCTGCTTATTATTTATGATGACCCCGACATCTGAGTAACTGGAGGCAAGCAGGGCAGCACACTGGGAAAGTGTCCTTCTGCAGGCAACACCGACACCCACACTTCATTTCCATTCATACATACAGAAGCTGCATCTGGACATGAAGACAAATGCTCAGTGATCAAGGTAAGAGCCGCTTAAATCTCAGGCTCCAAAAATGGTGGGATGGCCAGGGTAGTAACACAAGTTGGGCCTCTGATGCCTGCCACTGAGCACATGCTCCTCCACTCCTTAGAACTGCCATATATAGTAAGTGGTGTCCACCCATTTTATACACACAGGAGCTGCGGCACAAAGAAATACTGTTAGTGTCAGAGCCAATAGAAATTCCAGGTCCACGGGACTCTGAAATTCACATGTTATTTGCTATGGACACCACCCTGCAAATGGCAGCAGGCCAGGGCGAGGGCAGGACGACCTCACAGGTCTCTGCCTGTGAGGACACTGGAAGCAGACTCAGCAATTTGTTCTTCTCGCAAGCAGGAGAAAAGAGAACAAAAGGTGGAGATAAGAGAGGGTCTTGAATTAGCTTTCACTCACCCTGTGAGTTAAAGAACTAAGAACCATAGCCGACCAGAAGCAGGCTGGTGGGATGGAGTACATTGGTCCACTGTGGTAAAGCTGACCTGGCTGAGGAATATGTGAGTCCAAAGTGGCCAGATTCTCTGTCTGTCCATCCTTTCTTCCCAAATTTATACCTATATTTTAATAAACTTGACACATCTTTCTTGTCCCAAAATGCTACATTTATCTACATGTATTTTATGCCATTTGTCATTCTGTGATGAAAGAAATAGACTGAAGTGGTCCATGTTCAGTATGAGTCACGGGGAAGCAGGAGGCCCGGACCCTCCTTCCCCTGGCTGGTGGCTGACACTGGCTTGTCTCAGAACTCAGAGCTGGAAAGCTACAGGTACTCAGCTGTATGACTGAGCCCATGATCAGAGAAGGGAGCTGCCTTAAGCCCCAAATCTTCATTAGACAAGGGGATGCGTTCTAAACCAATGAGATGGGGAATTTGGGAAGAAACAAGTTCTGGACTACAAGAGAAGAAGACAGGAGTTTCTCCAAACCCGGGACTTGCGAAACTAGTGCCGTACCAGACCAGCACACCAGTCATTGCTGCCTTTTCTCTTTGATGGCACCCGTTCTGCAGAATTGTATCTTAACTTTGTTTCCACTAGCTTCTTGAGTTCTTAATTATTTTATTTACATCAGTGAACAAAAGTCATTGATTTGGATACAGCACTTACAGTAGGTCCCAGCAGTGGTAAGCCAGAGAGACAGGCACCCAGGGGCATCCCCCCCAAAATAAGGCAGTCTCCTCAGCCTTCTGAGTTATAAAAAAAGGACCCTGAAGTGTTTGGTGTCAGTCCATGAGCCATGTTGTTTACACTGGTTCTCTTTCCTTGTCTTCTACCTTACACAACCACCAGTCTGCCAGTGGGGCTCGTGCTCTGTTTTGTAGACTGGAGTCTGTTCTGAGCAGAAATGAATTAGTTCTATAATTACATTTGCTGTAATTGTATCTTTTGAAAGATGACAACATGAAACTCGTTTTCCTTTACTGGCATAATCTTCAGAAGCATTCCGAGAGGACAAATACAGCCCAAAGTCATCCAAATACTAGGTTAACGAAACCCCAATTAAGAACAGCTCTTGATCTATGACTATGAATGAGTAATACATTGGGACTAAAATCTTGTGCACATTTTTTCCTCTCAGGAAAGAATAATACAAATCACCTATCCCCTCAGGAGAGCAGGGCTGCAGACACTTCAGAATAGACCGTGGCCAGCAGACCCTCCTGGGGAGATGAGGCTTATTTTGTCTTCTGGATTGATTGACTGACTCACTGGTTGCACTGGGGGTTGAACTCAACAGTTGAGGTGGTTCAGTGGTAAACTACTTGCCTCTCATGTATGAGTCCCCAAGTTCTGGCCCCAGTGTTACCCCCTCCCCCGCAAAAAAAAAAAAAAAAGAAAATGAAAAACCAAACCCTAGACATTTTAATGCAGCCATACATCAGCAGCAGGTAGGTGCACATGGAACCATGCAAGGAAAAGTGCCCTCTGTACCTTTTAAAATAAGTGCTTGTTTTAGAAATTCCAAATCTAGTCAGGAAGTCCAATCAACATTTGGGCCAGGAAATGTTTCTCTTGCATGCAAACTGTTCCCCATGTTTAAGACTTCTTATTGTTCTGACACTGGTAATGCAGCTATGGTGTGTATTATTATTTATATCCATTCCAGAATCATCAAACCGTCAAATAAAAACCTCACCCTTTTTATAACCAGGAGAGCCTCCATCCTTCCCTGAATGCTATTTGGAATGGTCTTAGCTTTTAGGCATTTAAGAGCTGAGAAAGTGGGTTTTTGCTAGTGTTGTTTTTTGTGTTTTTCTTTCCTTCAGTTCTGGGTATTGAACCCAGGACCTGTAGGTAAGTGCTCTACCAACGAGCTATATCCTGAGCCTTGAAATGGTCTTTAATTCCATTTGAGGACTAAGCATGTGAACAATCCCCAATTCAACATACTGGTTGAACAGCTGAAAAGGAGTATATTTATGAACCTTAGTAATGAACCGACCATCAGCCTGTGAGAAGCCATACACACCCCAAAGATTGCTTTCCGTGATGACTGCAAAAGTGGCTTCAGCTGGGCATTGGTGGCGCACGCCTTTAATCCCAGAACTCAGGAGGCAGAGGCAGGTGGATCTCTGTGAGTTCAAGGTCAGCCTGGTCTACAGAGCTAGTTCTAGGACAGGCCCAAAATCTACAGCGGAAACCCTTTCTGGCAAAACAAACAAACAAACAAAAATGGCTTCACTGCCAACATCACTGAGGTGGGTTTCTTTAATGAGGCAGCCCCTGGTATGGGTAGCACAGTTTGTTCAACGTTCTTGTTTTATGTAGATGAGGAGAAATCAATGCAGATGAGTCTTTGTCAGATGTCTTCCCTTTATGTCATATTGGGGGAGCCACAATTACTCTAAGCTACAAGCTGTAGACCTCAGAGAGACCGAGGGGTGGAGGATAGGAATAGATGGTCCAGACCTAGAGGTGGAGGATAGGAATAGGTGGTCTTCACTGAGCAGGAAGGAAAAGGAGCAACATAGCAGGGTGTCTTGGTTACTTTTCTATTGCTGTGATAAACATGGCCAAGGTAACCTATAAAAGAAAGTGTTTAACTGGGCTTATGGTTTCTCAGAGGGTTAGAGTCCATGATGGGAGACAAGGAACAGCTGAGAGCTCACATCTGGACCCACAACCACCTGGCACTGGGAATGGCTCCTCTGAAAGACTGATCCCATTGATACACTTCTTCCAACAAGGCCACACAGCCTAATCCTTCCCAAAAAGTTCCACCAGCTGGGGACTGAGCATTGAAGCATGATCCTATGGGGCCATTCTCTTTCAAATTACCACACTGAGATTCCTGAGGTTAGCCCAGCTTTTATTTTTGGAGTTATATAGTTCTGGCTAGAATGGAACTTCCTATGTCTACCAGGTTAGCCCAGAACTCATAGAGATCCACTTGGCTCTACCTCCCAAGTGCTTTTTTCTTTTGTTTTGGTTTGAGACAGGATTTCTCTGTCGCCTTAGCTGTCCTGAAAATCTGGTTCTGTAGACTAGTCTGGCCTTGAACTCATAAAGACATCTGCCTGCCTCTGCCTCTGGAGGGATGGTATTAAAGGCATGAGCTATCACCACCTGGTTTCTAAGTGCTTTTTTATGTAAGAAAACCTTAGATGTAAGAATTAACATTCCAAGTACCTCCAAAGTAGGCTACTTTTCTAGAGTCTTTTTTTTTTTGTTGTTTTTCGAGACCGGGTTTCTCTGTGGTTTTGGTGCCTGTCCTGGAACTAGCTCTTGTAGACCAGGCTGGTCTCGAACTCACAGAGATCCGCCTGCCTCTGCCTCCCGAGTGCTGGAATTAAAGGCATGCGCCACCACCGCCCGGCCCTTCTAGAGTCTTTTTTAAAAAATGTTATAAGATACAGAACTATTCTCAGTGAAACAAAAATGTGAGAGATATGAACACACTGACTATACACAAGAGGCGAAGACCCTAACTTCTCTGAATATTCAAAGCTGCCCTGGAATGGCAGAGTGTGGTCCCATGAACCGCAGTGGGACAGAAGCAAAGCAGGCTATACCACCCAGATTCTTCCTGCTTTGTGTTGCCTAGAAACACCAACATCTGGTGGAAACATTAGCCACAGTGGAAAGAAGCTACAGAGCATGATTGAAATGTGCCTGAGCTCAATTCCACCGAGGACACAGCTGGGTCTGGCAATGACCTTTTCTCCACAACTCCATCTTCTCTGAGGAGCTTGAAGCTCCCCCCGCCCCCCACGCCCCGATTCCAATGTATGGACTGTGCATGCCATTAAGGGCTGAAGCTGAAAAATGGACCCAAAGAAAAGAGCCAAGCTTCTGGGGGAAGGCAGGAGCAGATTAGAACACTCTGCCCATTCATTCCTCAGGAGCCGGCTGTCCCGGGCCTGCTGATCTAAATGTCCTCAATAATGCTCTATAGATGTAGATGATAAAAGCTGTTCATTCCTCCCTGAGATGGAGCATATATAATAACAGCACAGGGAGACCAACCCTCCTCTGAAGATGCAGTATGTAGACATGGAAACACAAACAGAAACAAATATGGCCTACAGCCTCTGCCCTGCACGTGTGTCAGCAAGCCCGTCTTTGCCTCTGAGAAATGCATGTACCCATTGAACTCTAGCTTCTCTGCTTCCGTCTTGGGTTATCTGGAGAAGCTGCCCTGTACCTTTGCCATGGACATGCTTATGGACACTTGTATGCGGTCTCCCGGCATGCTTCCTTCCCTCCTTCCGGTTGGTCCCTCCCATACAATGAGATGCCCTTATGCCCCCTCTGGCTATAGTTTTTTTCCTGTTTTGTTTGTCTTTCATGCCAACTCTCGATGCTACAGTGTGGAAACTGGCTAGGCAGACAGGGGCGTCCCTTCTCTTTCTTAGCAGCAAGCTCTCAGTGGATAAAAAATAAATAAATAGATAAAAATACATAAATTCAATATATTAGGGGAAAACCACCAGGTTCATAATCTTGGGGAAGTAGGCCATTGAAAGCACACAACTGACACAGGTAAAAGGATCGAGAAGTCTGACTATATCACTAAGTTTCTGTGTGACAAACATTAAAGACAGCGTGTGCAGCAGATGACTAGGAACTAGAATACGTCCCTATAAGAGACAGGTCAGGCAAAAACTGGCAGAATGAACCAGTGACACATTGCAGAGACAATCTGTCTACAACACGGAAAATGATGCTCAGTCTCTCGAGAGATGAGAACGCGTGGTTACCGAATCTGAAACTGGTAGTTCAGAAGTCCAGCGTCACTCTCCTCGGATCTCGGATGGCCTTAAGGGACAGGCTTGCACGTGCAGGAAGTGACTCCTCGGACTTTCCAGGCAGGTCATAAGAAATCTCGCTGTTTCTACTCAACACTCATAGAAAGCTCTGTCTGGGCATCTGAGGTATGGGGAACTCTGAAGGAGCCCAGCATGGCCTAACTGTCTTAGCCTCTGGCCATGGGAGGTTCCAGATATCTGGGAGCAAAGAAATCAAATCTAAATTGTAGATTTGTCAGAAAAAATACTAATACTGTTGTTTTTCCAATCCACTAAGTTTTAGGTGGTTTGTTATTTACAATAGATTACTAGAACACTTTTACTGAGCTTCCTTGATACTTAAAGAGGATCTAAGGAAGAGATTATCTGCAAGGGGTTGGCTTGTAGGCCCTAAGATCTAGCCAATGTGGATGGCATGTAGGCAGGAATTCCTGAACTGCATAAGAGGAGAGGGATCATGCTGAGCATAGGCAAGCCTAGAAGTGTGCCAGCATGCATGCATCTCTTTTCTCTTGACTGTGGATAAAACCAGCTCCCTTCAGTTTCTGCTGTACTGACTTGCCCACATGCAAAAACCCAAGGATGATACTGGGAATTGTTGATGGGTGACAATGAGGGTCAAAGAATCCCAGGCTAAAGCTGGGCGGTGGTGGCGCACGCCTTTAATCCCAGCACTTGGGAGGCAGAGGCAGGTGGATTTCTGTGAGTTCGAGGTCTACAAGAGCTAGTTCCAGGACAGGCTCCAAAACCACAGAGAGACCCTGTCTCAAAAAACAAAAACAAAAAAAAAAAAAAAAAGAATCCCAGGCTAACTCCAAGATAGACCAATTATATATTTTTTTTATTATAAGGGGTAAACTTATGAAACAGGAACGAGAAGTCCAACCTCAGCTGTATAGCACAGGAACCAGAGAGAGAGAGAGAGAGAGAGAGAGAGAGAGAGAGAGAGAGAGAGAGAGAACGTGAGCCCTGGGTGGGCCGGTGGTTTTTTTCTGGGTACCCAAAAGGTCATGTCCTAACCTGGTCCAACCTCTTAAAGATCATTGGCTGACAGTGGTTTCCCATTACCTCCCCCCCTTTTTTTTTGTCTAAATAAGAGAGTTCCAAACCTAATACAAAACTATATACAACAGGAACAGATACCAAGTATAAAATTAGGATTACAACCAACATAAACAATATTAAGCAAGGAACACATACTAAGTGTTTAATAAACATTCTAAAGAGTCTAAGTCTTGCATCAGAAATGGCTTGGCTAAATAATAAGAGGAAGAAGGTAACTTTGACTATCTAATCTTCAACCCCATCGAAGGCCTGAGAAGGGAGATAATATTACTTGAGTAGGCAGGAAGTGCAATCAAGCAGCTTCCAAAATGTGCAGTATATGACAAATACAACTGGCTACCTGAGCAGTCACCCAAAGTCTCATTTGCAATGTTGAAGCAACCAACTTTGGCCAAGGCCTAGAGTAACTGACAGAACATATTTAGAGGCAGAAAAATTTTTAGAACTGTCTTACTCTGTCTTGCCAAGGTTTGGCAGTCCTTTTCCTTTTGTCCTGCTTATACACTATAACTTGTCAGTAGTTGAGGCATGGGCAGTTCCTTGCCCAAAGGCCAATTGTGCCAAGAAGAAAACAAGCTCCAAGTTGAACATTTTCTTGGGACTAGATCGGTGCTGTCAGGAGCAATTGTGTCTCACGTCAACAGAACCCTAAGTTATTTAAATGCCATGTTTTACAGATCCTTGAAATGGTTGAAGATTACCTATTGATACAGAATATAGTCTCTATGTATCTAAAGAACCTAATTAGTCTTGACTGTATGTGTGACAAACATGAGTAACTATTGACCCATAGTACTTAATACTTGTATAACTTAAAGACTAAGACTTATATTAGAATATTAAATAATCTGTAAATAACTGTGCAATAAAGGAGGACAATGATGTAAAAATGTAAACAATGTATAAGTATCTTTATCGGAGGTAGAAATGTATAATGCAATATGATAAATATATCCTAAAAATTGTATCAATATACAAAATGTCTTAAACAGAGGTAGAAACATGCATGCATACAATCTGACAGAATAACTTTGCATAGGTGTATAAATATTGTAAATAGAAATAACAAATATAATTTGAACTTGTATCAATATATAAGAAACTATACCAATATAAATTGTCTATAAATAATAGCTCACAAGTATTTACTCTATTACTCACTATTATTATTATTATTAGTGTGAACAAGTTCACACTCAATTACCTATTATCCCATTTAATTTTTGCCCAATGAGCTCTTAATCTCAGGGTCGTGGGTTCAGGTCCCATACTGGGCACCAACTGTTGATGGGTGAGACTGTGGGTCAAAGAATGCCAGGCTAACTCCAAGATAGACCGATTATATTTTCTTTATTTTAAGGGGCAAATGCAGGAAACAGGACTGAGAAGTCCAACCTCAGCTGTGTAGTGTGGGAACCACAAAGAGAGCAAGCCCTAAGCGGGTGTGAGGTTTTTCTGGGTACCTAAAAGGTCACGCCCTAACCCGGTTCAACCTCTTAAAGATCATTGGCTGACAGTGGATCCCCATCAGGGAATCATCCTTGAATGTGTTTCCACCTCATTTATTGATGAAGACTTGCTTAAGCTTGGAGCTAGCAGTTATGGCTGCTCTTGCTAGTCAGTTTGTTCTGGGAATCCCTGATCTTCAGCTTCTGAGGCTGGAATTGCAAGGACACTTCTCCAGCATGTATGTGGCTTCTGAGGACCCAAACTCTAGCTCTCAGACTTGCACAGTGCATGGTCTAACCACCAAGCCATCTTCCTAGTCCTGTGGTGCAGCTCTAACCACTAAGCCATCTCCCCAGCCCTGTGGTATATAGTTTCAGCCTAAATAGGGGAGGCCTACTTTCATCATTATTCTTTTTAAAAGCTTATGTGTGTAGGAATGTGTACATCTGTGTGCTGCAGCACTATAAACTTGTGGTGATTAGTCCTCTCCTTCCACCGTGTGGACTCCAGGGAATGAACTCATGACACCAGGCTTGCTGGCAAATGCCAGCCTACTTTAGTTACCCCTCCCCCTGATAAATTTTTAAAATGGTTTTGTTAAATATGAGGAGAAGGAAATTATACTGGGGTTTTCATCAGAATAGCATTAGGGTGCCGGCTGGTGTTGGCACACGCCTTTAATCCCAACACTCACGAGGCAGAGGCAGCTGGATTATTGTGAGTTCAAGGCCAGCCTGGTCAACAGAGCAAGTTCCTGGACAGGCTTCAAAGCTACACAGAGAGACTCTGTCTTGAAAAACTAAAAAGAAAAAAGAAAAATGCCATGAGGGTTAGAGATTAATTTGAACATATTTGAGCAAGTTCACTGTTAACACAACTCCTCTCAGTCTTTGCTCCCATTGGAGGAGCAGAGGGGTTGAGGCCTGGGAGAGCTGACCCCTGAGCACAACTAGTCAGCCTAGGAAGGGCTGTGTGTTGTTTTACAGGGCAAGAACCAGAGGGATAAACACAAGGGATTTTGGAGAAGGAACACTCCACTGGGGGTGGCTGTCTCCAGAGATGTTTAGGGAGATTACTGCACGGCCTATCCCTGAGATGGAAACAGTGGCTGAATGGGAGGTTAAGATGGCTAACTTTAGATGGCAGCTTCTGGAAGTTTATCTGATAAACCAGTGAGCGTTACTTCTGGGTGTTCCTGGGTTTCAGAGGAGACTGGCCTGTGAGTGGAGGAGATTTCCCTCATCTCTGGCTGGCACCAACTAATTCACTGGAGAACTAACTAACTAATAAACTAAATAAGAATAATTTTTTAAAAAGGCCAGGGAAAAGATCAGTCTCCATCCGACCCCATCGGGGCTCTGGGGCACAGGACGTTTTGCTTTTCTGAGGGCTGTCTCAGAAAAAAAGAAAAAAGAAGACTCCACTGGATGCTACTATGGTGTGCTTGTACATTACTGCTTCTACAACCGTGACTCTTTAAAAACAACGCCATGGGCGGTATTTGCTGAAGCAACAGAAAGGGGTTAAGAGAGGACCGAGCTTTCTTGTTTCTCACTTAGGGTCCTCCTTTCACCTAAAAGCAGCAGACTCCACCCACATTCCCTTCCTGGGGCCTCCACATCTGCACACCACCGCTCTGGGCCCTGCTGTCCAGGAACTCCAGGGCCACATGGCTGGTCCAAGCTCAGGCCAGTACTGCTCCTTCCTGTGGTGCCTGCTGGACTCGCACAGCAAACCCTGAAGGAAGATGACAGGGTTATAACTCAGCGGCTGCCTCTCCTACTGCATCCTAGATTCTCTACAAGGAATCCCCAGGCTAGACTGTGACCTATGCCTCAGGGGAGCCTGAAATTTCTTCCCCCAGATTTTTTCTCTACTACTGTGAGGATGAGGATTAATCCTGATTGTGAACTTGATAAGATTTAGAATCCTAATGGGAACAAATCTCAAGGCAAATGTGTGAGAGTTTTTTAGAGCAGGCTTACCGAGGTGGGGACAACCCTAAATCTGAGCAGCACTATCTCCTAGTCTGGAGTCCCGACTAGAAGGAGAAAAAGCCAACAGGGGCATTCATCCCTCTGTTTCCTGACTTTGGATTCAGTGTGAGCAGCTGCTTGAGGTTCCCGCTGCCCTGACTTCCCTACCATGACCAGACTGCACCCTCACAGTGTGAGGCAAGAGGAAACCCTCCCTTTCTTCCTTTACTTTGCCTAGGTGTTTTGTCAGGGGAGAGACGAGTAACTAAAAAGTAACCTTTCTATTAAGTCAGTTACCTACGTTTAAATAATTTTACTCTCCTTTAGTTACTTTTTCTAAAAAGTAACATTTGTCAGTTGTATCCACCTCCCAGCTTCAGTTATGGGCTAGCATCCCAGAATTCCTCCCGTTGCGTCTAGCTGCAGCTCATCTACGTCCAGTAAGTCAGTCAAGGAACGGAAAAGAATCTTAGGAGCCATCTTCAGTAATGACTCAACTCTCTAGGCGGGGAGTCTTCATCGGTCAGCTTTATCGGTGACATTAAACCGGAGAGAACAACTTAAGGGAAGAAAGGCTCATTTGAGCTCGTGACCACAGCCCCACTGTTTATGCCTACGGCAAGGGGACAGCAGAGGGAAAGCTACTCACTTCTGGGAAGTCGGGATGAAAAGGAGAGTCAAGGGTAAGAACAAGATATACTCTTCAAGTCCCGCCCCGTGACTGACCCTTCCCACTAGGCCCTGCCTCCTAATACCCATTCAGCTATGAGCTTGACCATACACCCATAATTCAGTCATTCCTTAACAGCACCACCAGCTGGACCCAAGCCAGTAACACTTGAGCCCTTGGGGACACTTTATATGCAATCCAAACAGGGTAGAATCTGCCTGAGGGTGTTGTATCTGTAGCTATAATGGCTATAATATAAATATAATAGCTATAATATAATAATTTGTGGTCTCTTTGTGTATAAAGTGCCGAGGGACATACGAACATAACGAAACACGGTCCTGTATGGCACACCAGATGGAAAGCAGTAGGCAGGACAAGACATATTGGATTCTAGAAAGTAGAGGGGACAAAATGTGGCTGCCCTCAAAGAATGAGCGAGTCACTGCCAGGATTCCCTACACAGCTCTGGGAACCCAAGAGACAGAAGTCTAGGCTTGTTCTTTCTTTCCTTTATTACCTAAATGAGGGAAAAAACGATTCAGATTGTGACCTCTTTCCTCCGTCATAAAAGCTGTGGTGTGAGTATGACTCCAGGAAGATGACTCACCAGTTCTGGCCTTTAGTGTCCTGTCTCTTACCAAGTGGCTGGGTTGTAGCAGCATTTTTTTTTTTTTTGAGACAGGGTTTCTCTGTGGCTTTGGAGCCTGTCCTGGCACTAGCTCTGTAGACCAGGCTGGTCTCGAACGCACAGAGATCCGCCTGCCTCTGCCTCCCGAGTGCTGGGATTAAAGGCGTGCACCACCATCGCCCGTAGCAGCAGTTTTAAAAAGGCGAGTTATGGAATTGATTCCTCCCACTAACATTTCTGCAGATCTTTGTAAAGGCAGGGATTGAAAGCCACACTATCCATTCTTTTCTTTTGCTTCCATTCACAGTGATGATACCACAGCCTTCCAGAATTAAAACTCCAGTGGAGCGATGACCTGCTACCATGGTCTTAAAAACCCTAAGGATCCTGGATCCAAATGAGTTAGACCCACGCTGCTGGCTTGTGTGGACAGACAATTTTGTAGAAAACAACATAATTTGTTCATATTACGATGCTCTAGCACTTCAACTTGGATAATTTTCTTTTCCATTTACTGTGTGTGTGTGTGTGTGTATACAATGTGGAGGTCAGAAGACAACTTCCAGGAGTTGTCTCCCTCTCTCTCTGTCCCCCCCCTTCACCCTTCCTCCTCCATAACCCCCTGAATAAACATTCAACCTCACCCTGCATATCGTGTCTATCCATGTTTCTGTCTTCTGCCCGCCCGCCATGTGTCTCCCTGCCTGGGACCAGCCACTGCTCAGGGACCAGCAGCCGTCTCTGCCTGGGGCCCACTGCCTGCTGCCACATGGCCCACCACCACTGCTCTGAGACCAGCAGCCATCTCTGTCTGGGACTGGCTGCTCCCAGGGCCTGCTGTCTGCCGCCACATGGCCCTCCACCACCACTCTGGGACCCGCAGCCATTTCTGCCTGAGACTGGCTGCTCCCAGAGCCCGCTGCCTGCCTCCACATGGCCCGCTACCACCATTTGGGACCTATAGCATTTCTGTTGCCTACTGCCGTGGGGATCTTGCAGCATTTTTTAAAAAAGAATAACAGTGTGGATCCCAGGGCCTGAACTCAGGTCATCAAGCTTGGCCACAAGAACCTTTACGGCTGAGCCATCACACTGACCCTTGAGTATTTTTAGTAAGAGAAAAAAAAATATTTTAAAGCGAACAGTTTGTAAAGGTCAGTTTTAACCATCAACCTGACACAATATGGCATCACCTGAGAAGACAGTGTCAATAAGGAACTTTAGGAAGGCCTGGGTTAGGAAAACCCACCCGAATGTGGGTAGCACTGAACCATCCTGCCTGCCCACTCACCTTATTTCTAAGACAGTGTCTCTCACTTCACTTAGAGCTCATGGATTTAGTAGGTAGGAAAGCTGACTGGTGAGATCCAGAGACTCTTCAGTCTCCAAACCCCCCCTCCCCCCCAATGCCTACCAGCCTGCTTTTCTTTATAAAAGCTTCAGCCTCAGGTATTTTATTACAGTGATAGGGACCTGAGGGGAGATGCATGCTCATCTGGCCAGTGCACAGACCTCTAATACATCTTCCCTGGAAAGTACTCTTGGTGAGAACAGCTGAACATAGCTGAACAATTCTGATTTCTGATTACAACAGAGCCAGCTGAAATAATAAAGAGACTAAAAGCCAGACAAATAAATAAACAAACACGCAAGTGAGTAAATAAATAAATGAGGAGAGAGAGAGATAGACCATTTCTCGTTAAAGAACTGGCTCCACAGATCTACACACACACACACACACAAAAAAAAAAAAGCAAAACAACTGACGGACCTGTTTTTGAATTGGATGAGCAGAAATTCGGGAAACAGGAAACCAGTAAGAATACTAAAAACAGAATTAAGATAGCAAGAATTATAGAAGCTATATTAATAGCCACATGAGTGCGCCAAGCTTCCCTATTTCAGGGATTTTCAGGTTAAGTGTCAACCTAAAATAACTACAGGAAAAACAAATGATCAGGATGGGGTGAAAATAAGAAGCACCAAGATATGACAGAAAGAAAACAAATGAGAATATCCACTTGATGCTGTAAACATCTGTGTCAGAAGATTTAATTGAAATAAAAGACAAAACCACAAGGAAGATACTATGAATCTCTAAATGTGGTTGAAAGTATCTTCAGCAAAAGCTCTAGAAATTAAATATTTTTTTAAAAATTCACACTCAGAGTAAGAGACTTTACAACCTTACTCAGAACCTCAGAGATGCTCAGATACCGTGGGAGAGTAGGACAAGGGGGCAGGTGCTCTGACACAGGTGGGGACAGGTGGGGTACTCCCAGGATCTAGATCTGTGATAGCTCCCAGAAGAAAAGGATATTTAGTACAAAGTCTTCAATTTCAGAAAACACCAAAACTGAACCTTCAAATGAAATTTCCCAGTTGCTACCAGAAAAGAGAAAAATAAAACAAAATAAAATACCAAAGAAGTTTTCAGGCTGGAGATGGCTCAGTGGACACTTGATGTGGGAGGGCCTTCTGTTCTGTGTTGATTTCACTGGTTAATAAAGAAACTGCCTTGGCCATTTGATAGGCCAGCTCTTAGGTGGGTGGAGTAGACAGAACAGAATGCTGGGAGGAAGAGGGAAGTGAGGCAATTGCCATGCCTCTCCTCTCTGGCTCAGACATCATGGATCCAGATGTCAGGTCAGACATGCTGAATCTTCCCCGGTAAGCCACTACCTCATGGTGCTACACACATTAATAGAAATGGGTTAATCAATATGTGAGAATTAGCCACTAAGAGGCTAGAACTAACAGGCCAGGCAGTGTTTAAAAGAATACAGTTTGTGTTGTTATTTTGGATGTAAAGCTAGCCGGTGGCCGGGAGCTGGGAGGCGGGAAGCAGCCCACAGCTCGTTCTACAGACACTGTCACACCAATGTGAAGACCCAAGTTTGAATTTCCAGAACCTATTTAATGCTATGCACTGCAGCGTGCAACTGCAATCCTAATTCTCCGATGGTGAAATGGGGGGAGGAAACAGGGGACTCCCTGAGAGCCTGTGAGCCAGCTGGCCTGGGGTACACAACCATGAACACAAGTGGCAGGCTGTGCAGGTAGGAACGGCGCCCCGAATTGCAGTGTGCAGTTAATCTGCAAAGCCCCTCTTTATTCTCTGACACAAGGTCTCACGTACTGGGCTTAGGTAGCTGAGGATGATCTTGACTTGCCTGATTCTCCTGCTTCTGTTTCCTGAGTGCTGACATTACAGGCTGGGCCATCATGCCTGGTTTATGCAGTCCTGGAGATCAAAGCCAGGACTTTGTGCACACTAGGCAAGCCTTCGATCCCTGAGCTACACCCGCCAGCCCACAAATTAAATTCCTATCATCTTGTTTTGTTACATTGACATAAGGTCTGGGGTAGCCCATGCAGGCCCTTAACTAAATGTGAAGCTGAGGTTGGTCTTGATCTGATACTCACACTGCAGGGCTGAGCCACCAGACCCCGTTCATTTCTATCATCTCAATGTGACCTATATCCCACTGTGAGGAGACGAGATGGTAGAGAAGTGGTCCAAGAGAGATCAGGTTCATCGTTCCTAGGAAGAGATCAAGACACAACCAAAAGAAAACCCAGCTCTGAGCATGCTATCTATCAAGGTAAAGGTGAACGCCACAGAGCCAGTGGGTGGGCACAACGGTGCAGCAAGTGGCTCTGAGGGTAGTCCGGATGCTTGCTCCCATAGGCTTCTTCAGACCTCACTATAGGAGTATGTAATGTTGGTAGACATAAAAATAGATGGTCACCCACAAAGATCTCTTACAAATTCTAAAGAAAATGAGACGACCAGATGAACTTTTTTCTAACCTGCCACGCAGCTATACCAGTATTTCACTGAAGTGATATATAAAGGTCCACAAACCCAGGAAAGATGCCCACTTCTCCTAGCAAAGATAAAACTAAAACCAATGTCACTTTCTTGGTGCACAGATCAAGTGAGTCCCTCCAGATACGCTGGAGTACAGTCTCGAAGATGCAGACAGAGGTGCGACAGGAATAGCTCTACAGGATAGCAACATGAAAATATGTATCAAAACAGAAAGGACAGCATACTCTGCAGAAGGTAAATTTACCCAGGAACTTACTTGACTAANTACTTTAATAAAACATTAGTATTTCTACAAAAAAACCACCACCAAAAAAAAACATAAAAAATAAAAAACAACATTATAAATATTAAAAAAAATTTTTTGGGTTTTTTTTTTTTTTTTTTTTTTTTTTTTTTTTTTTTTTTTTAGAGACCAGTTTTCACCATGTAGCCCTGGCTGACTTCAAATTCAGCAATTCTCCTGTCTCAGCCTCTTGTGTGATATGATTACGGGCATGTACCTGGCTATCTTGGCTTTTTAAAAACTGAGGTAAAATTCTTATAATATCAAATATATCATTTAAAATTGGTTTCAAGGGCCTGGAAAGGTGGCTCAGTGGCAAGAGCACTTGCTGCTCTTCCAGAGGACCTGGGTTCAATGCCCAACATCTGTAACTCCAGTTCCAGGGGATCCAATGCCTTCTTCTGGCTTCAATGGGCACCAGGTATGCGTGGATTGCATAGACACACAAGGAGGTAAGACATCATACAATACACATACAATAAAAATAAATCTAAAAAAAAATAGAACAACCACCAAGTCACTTCCATGGTAATATAGTGTCTATCACTACTATCTAATTACAGAACAGTTTTTTTTTTTTTTTACCCCAACAGGATTCTCTGTACCTCTTAAACATTCCTTCCTGCCTTCTCACCCTCACCCCCAAACTCCTGGTAACCACTAATGCTATTCTGTGATTTTCCTATTCTAGACCTCTCCTGTAAACACAATCATATAACATGTGGTTTTTCTGACTCGCCTTGAATTCGCCTGGCATAATGTCTTCAAGGCACATTCATGCCGTGGCCTGTGTCGCTGCTCCACTCCCCAATATATCTAAACACGGTGATCACCAGGAGGACTCACTCACAATTACTTCTAGTTACAGGGTAGTGCTTTTTTTTTTTTTTATTTTTGTGTTTTGAGACAAGAGCCTCACTGCCTAGTCCCTGCTGGCCTGGAACTCTCAGCCCTCCTTCCTTGGCCTCTCAAGGGCTGGGATCTACACCTGGCTCCTGCTCACAGATATATGGCATAAAAGGCTATAAAGCAGAATGAGCAGAGGGGGAAATGGCCGACGGGCTAAAGTCCAGAGGAAGGCAGGCTTCACCCAGAGGCCAGCAATGTGCTGTGAATATTGCCAGCGAGGGAACCTTACGAGTGATGCCATGCCTAGGGTTTTTCTAGGGGCTGGTCTCACAGGACCCTTTGCCTAGCACGGGCTACACTACAGGTACTCAGAAGGAAAGGAGGTGTTTGACATGAGCCAGTATTTGCAAGAACACTGCAGGCACAGCGAGCCATGCCTGTCCATCAGTGCCAGCCCATGACAGTCTTATCAGGAGTTGCTAAGGAGAGCTGTCCTGGGTCTGCTACGGCCACTCATTTCTACAGTGGCAGAACTATGGCTGCCAAGAGACCCCAGGTTTCATGTCATATCTTAGAACAATTTCTAGTTTTCTCCAGCGTTGCCAGGGAAGGTACTGATGGGCAAAGAATGTCATGGCTGCTTCTCTGGGATCCACCGAGACGAGAGGATATGGTCTTCCCGCTTGATGTGCAAGCTACAGGCCAGAGCTTTTGTTTCAGTTTTGCTCTGATTGCAGTTCTTATGGCTGGAAGTCTCACCTCTGTGCCACACACATTCTAGTGGGAAAGTGAGAGGGGGCTCCAAGGCAAACCAGCTGGAAGGACGGACACTGGGTGAAAGTGCGTGTGTGTCAAAGCTGGGGAAATTAAAATTCTTTACCTTTATTTTTCAACAAATTCTACTGCTGTTTCAGTTTTTAAGATTAAGACCTAGGCCGTTTTACACGTCTTTACAACCCACTGTATCAGATACAGCTCTATGGCAAAGACCTTGATAATAGTCATTTTTCATTGGGAATCTCTTTTTTTTTTAAAAAAAAGTTTTTATTTTTATTTATATGTATGTGTGTGAGGAGGTGTGTGTGAGGAGGTGTGTGTGTGTGCGTTGGGGGTATCCAAAGAGGCAAGAAGAGAGTGTTGGATACTCAGAGCTAGATTATAGGGAGTTGTGAGCTGCTGGGAGTGGGCACTGGAAACCAAATTTGGGTCCTTTGAAAGAGCAGCAGGGGTTCTTACACAATGAGCCGTCTCTGTAGCCCTCATGGGAATCTATATTTATAATGAAGTCAAGAAAAGGAGTCTCTCAGAAGACAATAAATAAATCAGAACATTTTACATTCTTTGAATTGTAGCCCTCAAGAGACCTGTCTCAAAAAAGAACACATACACAGAGCTCAAAATGGCCTGATATGTCCTAGGCTGATTGCTATTGGATTAGCACGTTGCCCTGCTTGTCTGTGGGAACTAAGGCATGGAATAACAGGAGTTGCCTGCAATGTGGGTGTTCTGTCCAGATTCAAAACCAGATGTCTCCAGACTGACTTTTTTTCCCCCTCTAAAGGAGAAAATGAAGGTCTTAGTTAACAAGTCCAAACATAGCTCAAACCTGTCTTTTTCTCAGTGATTGTGCAGGCATCTTCTGCTTCTTGAATTTCAAATAATACAAAACGAGAAACAGAATGGATTCAGATAAAATTTCAAGCAAATCCAAGACACTTAAAGCCTTGTTCCTTGCTGTCTGAAATGCAAGACCCAAACAGGATTTGAACAACAGATCTTTCATGGTTTTATCTAAGCCAAGGGTCAGCACACCTCTGGAGAGGCCCAGGTTGGAAACAACTCTGGTTGAGCAGGGTGTTAACTGAAAGGTCTCTGTTGTACTACAGTGACCCCAACATGTGCTTTAGAGGATGGACCTGAGCACTTACCTTACAAAAACATGCGATTGGGGACTGGAGAGATGGCTTAGTGGTTAAGAGCATTACCTGCTCTTCCAAAGGTCCTGAGTTCAATTCCCAGCAACCACATGGTGGCTCACAACCATCTGTAATGAGGTCTGGTGCCCTCTTCTGGCCTACAGGCATACAGACAGAACATTGTATACATAATAAATAAATAAATATTGAAAAAAAAACATGCGATTGGCTAGAGTTGGCCTGTTCATCTGAGACAAGACGTCTCAGGTTCAGCAATGTCGGCCTGATGTTACTATGGTTTAAGATGGTAAAAACATTGATGACAAAAAGTCCATATTCACTGTCTTTGTAAAATTAAGGACTATGAGAACATGAGCAAACTGAGTTACCTACAGTATGTATAAATCAGAGGAAAGGTATTGGAGTCTTTTTATGAAACATGCTTTATCAATACTTTCATGTCTATATATTATTTATTTATTTGAGACAGAATTTCACTATGTAGCTCTGGCTGGCTTGGAACTCACTATGTGGACCAAGCTGGTCTCAGATTCACCCTCTGCCTCCCAAGTGCTGGGATTAAAGGTGTGGGGTACCATGCCTGTTTTTACAAAGACACAGTTTAAAGGAAGTTATTAGCTTGCTAACTGCCTCACAGTTTGGAAGGAGGAGAGCAGAGGCATGAGGGACCCACTCGACAGAATTCTAAAGTGAATTCTGAGTGCTGTAGTTACAGAAAAATTCGCTTCCAATTATTTTCCACTTTTAGGTTTTTTTTCTTTCCAGAAAATAGCTTGTTTAATTATTGACTGTAATGAATTTTTACCTCCTTTTCCTCAGACTTCCCATCCCCAAATTACATGCCATAATATAACATTCAACGTAAAGAATATATTCACATTATGAATCATAAGAAGATGAATATTTGTGAAATCTATCTCCTAACAAAAATCTAGATTACAAATCCCTGACCTGATTTACTTTATTGCTTCATTTCAATGAACTTAAAAAGCTTTTGCAGAGCTAAAGAAATAACAGGAAGAAGAGGAAGCCCACAGGATAGGAGCAAACCTTAGCTAGCTGTACATCTGCCAGAGGTTAAATATCCAGAATATACAAAAAACTCGCCAACAACCTCCTCCCCCACAAAAAAAACTACCCTGAACCAAAAAAGGGGTGGAAAGAATGTAAGAGCCAGAAGATCTGGAACTTTGCTGTGAGATTGTGTCTCTCAATAACATCAGAAAAAGTCTCACTAATGTGATTGCCCACATGTGAGCTGAAGAAGGATACGGTAAAGGGGAAAGCCCACAAGGCCTCAACTCTCTCTACACAATGAACTATAAGGCAACTGAGTAAAGTCAGGAGCAGGAGAGGTGGCTCACCCCAGAAGAACACACCAATTAGTTGTTTGGTGCTAAATGGTTAGCCCTGGAAACACACATGCAAGTGATTATAGGGACTCAAAAGGTTATATTTAGGAATATATATATATGCAATTAAATTACAGTCTCAAAAATAAACAATAAATAAACAAAAAAGAAAAACAACCCTAAAGACAAAAAGAGCCATATACGTGTATTTCTATTTGTTTCTTTTCTTTCTTTCTTCCTTCCTTTTTTTTGTCCTTCCTTCCTTCCTTCCTTCCTTCCTTCCTTCCTTCCTTCCTTCCTTCCTTTCTTTCTTTCTTTCTTTCTTTCTTGAGACAGGGTTTCTCTTTATAGTCCTGGCTGTCCTGGAAC
>NW_026068025.1:3276496-3280305 GCF_014885135.2 Alexandromys fortis | reverse complement strand
CTTTCTTTCTTTCTTTCTTTCTTTCTTTCTTTCTTTCTTGAGACAGGGTTTCTCTTTATAGTCCTGGCTGTCCTGGAACTAGCTCTGTAGACCAGAGAGGCTTCAAACTCACAGAGATCCACCTGCCCTGCCTTCTGAGTGCTGGGGACTAAAGGCGTGCGCCATCACTCTCCAGCTTCATGGGCATCTCTGATAGCTGTAGTTTTTATTTATTTATTTATTTTTTAAAGATTTATTTATGTATTAAGTATACAACATTCTGCCTCCATGTATGCCTGCACGCCAGAGGAGGGTGCCAGATCTCATTACAGATGGTTGTGAGCCTTTATTTATTTATTTATTTTTTAAAGATTTATTTATGTATTAAGTATACAACATTCTGCCTCCATGTATGCCTGCACGCCAGAGGAGGGTGCCAGATCTCATTACAGATGGTTGTGAGCCACCATGTGGTTGCTGGGAATTGAACTCAGGACCTTTGGAAGAGCAGGCAATGCTCCTAACCTCTGAGCCATCTCTCCAGCCCTAGCTGTAGTTTTTAAATATAGCTTAATACAGTCCCTACCTTGTTCTTACCTTCTCTCACCCACCATATCCCAGTCCCTGTTTTGAGCTCTTCTAACTGCATTTATTCCAAAGACACACAGCATGTTGAGATAGACCACATACCATGAAGTTTACTGTAAGCATCACTATTCAGTACTTTTTAGTACATTCACGAGGGTGGGCATCAGCCCCACTACTTCCCGAACTTGACTTCATATCCAAAACCACCCAGCCCCCTTAGCAGTCATCGACTGGCCCCTGCCTCTTCCCTGTGAAAGCACTAACTTACCTTCCATTCTATGGATTTTTCTGATCCAGAAATTCAATATAAATGGAGTCACATAATATGTGTCATTTGTGTTGGGAGCTCTTATTAAAAAAAAAAAAACACTTTAAGGGCAAGGTTTAGCTTGGAGAGAAAGCCCTGTGTTCAGTCCTCAGTGGTGTAGCTCATGCTTAGTGTCCTCACCACAACACAAAACAAAACTCACAGGGATGCCATTTAAAATAACTGTTTTCTAGTTAAAATGCTCTGTGTCCATTTAGAAAACTTTAAAGCATGAATGAATTTCAAATGCCCAGAGATAGCCCTAATTATTTACATATATTTCTTTTATAAATTGAAGTACTATGAGCTTGTCTTAGGTTGGGTGTGGCTGTACACACCTGTAATCTAGCATTTGGGAGGCTGAGTCAAGAGGATCACAAGTTTGAGGCAAACCTAGGCTGTGCCATAAAATTTTATTTTAAAAAAAAGTAATTTCCTTTGGCTGCTGCTCTGGGTCTTCCATGTCCTTGTGCACCTGCACACTGGGGGACCCCGTTCATATCTCCAGAACTTGGAGGATGTTGGTGTGGAGGACATTTACTGCCATGACTTCCAGTGTGCTGTGGAGACTTCAGGTGTTTGGTTTTCTGGCCAGGAGTCTGTGGGTTCCTACTGTTGGTGTACTTATTGCGGTCCTGGGAGTTGCGGTGTCTTGTAAGTTTGGTGTGGCTAAACCAAGAAAGAAGGCATAAGCAGATTTCTTCAGAAAATGAGTCCATGAAAGATTTGAAGATACAAGGAAGGTTGGTATCTTTCAGAGTGCAAAGTGATTTGAGAATGCAGAGAATTCTTTGGATTGGGCTCCATAGAAGTTCATCACTAATCTGTGTTCCTAAGGAGTAGTTTCTCTCAATAAATAAACAATTAAGAATTATATGGACAAGAAGAAGAAGAGGGGAAAAGAATTAAACTATATTGAATCTTCTTTTTCTCATTTGTTTTTGCAGTGCTAGGGATGAACCCCCAGCCTTGCACATACAGCATAAATGTTCTACCACTGAGCTATGCCCTAGCCCTTTCTTCAAAGCATGATGTTTAAGGGTTTCGAAATATTCTATCACACTCATATACCATAATTAATCTGATTCTCCAATATAAGCAATTTTGATTCTTTCCCAATTTTTAAAATAATTACAAATAAATCTGCAGTTACATCTTTATAGGCATCGATAACTATTTTTGACATAAATACCTAGGAATGAATTAAAGGGCATAATTGTGTTTACAATACCTGTACACATTTCTAGACTTTCTTTCCCAAAACTGGTATTCAGTCTGTTTGGAGTAGGATTCTCATTCTGAGCACTTCATCATCAAAAAAACAAACAAACAAACAAAAAAAAACAAAACAAAAAACAAAAAAAAAACACCAAAACCAAACCAAAACAAAACAAAAAAAAAAACCCAACCAACCAAACATTTCCTAAATGGTAAGCAAAGAAATGGTATCCCATGCTTCCAGTTGTACTGCCTTGATGCCCAATGTTCAGTTTTAAACATTTAGTTTAAAACACAGTGCTGGAACACAGTCCAAGAATGGAGTCATGTAAGGAGAATTCACAGTGCTCGTGAGGAAACTCCAAGACAAGAGTCTTGTGACCTCAGTTTCTTCAAAACACAGAACTGTTCTTGGAATGTGCTTTTCTGCCCCTCCCAAGTGTAAGAGATAGGAGTTCACTTTAGCTCATTCACTACAACTGGATATTGTGATTTGTTTATATACCTATATTGGAAAAACACGCTTTTGGCACATGAGGATTGTCCTTGTGACTGTACACTTTATTCAGGTGACTCTTCTTAATACTCAGAGTATAAATTGTCTGATGCTCTGAATAAGTTGGCTATTGCATGAAGCTTTAGTCTGCCTCATTTTTAGGCTGGCTCTCCCAGGTTTACGCTGCCAACTAGAGCGGTAAACAACACAATGTTAGTATTTTTGAGTACTTGTAACTACTTTATTTATATTTTTCAAGTCAGGGTTTTTTTGTATAGCTTTGGCTGTCCTGAAGACCAGGCTGGCCTTGAACTCACAGAGATCCACCTGCCTCTGCCTCCCAAGTGCTAGGATAAAATGTCTGTGACTTATTTTATTAGCTTGTTTTGAGTATGGAGGTTAAACCCTCACAAATTAACGTAAAAAAACTTTCCAACTGAGCTAATCTCCATCTCCTGCTAGACTGTTTGTTTGAGACGGATCTCTTTGCATAGCTCTGGCTATTTTAGAATTCTCTATGTAGACCAGGCTGGCCCCTAACTCACAGAGACCCACTTGACTCTGCCTCCCTGGTGCTGGGATTAAAGTGGTGCACCATAACACCCAGATTGCTAGAGATTTAAGAGAATCCATTTACATGCAGCTCACTCTATTGCTCTCAGGGGATCTGGAGGCACAGGTAGTCACCAGGGCTTGTGCTACAGAACAGACACTAAAACTCCGGGGAGGCAAGAGTCACACTTCCCTTCCCTTGGAGACAAGTGAGGAATGCAGAGGAAGGCAAACTATGCTGTGCACACCTTCACTGTACACACACTATGCTGTGTACATCTTCACTGTACACACACTATGCTGTGCACACTTTCACTGTACACACACTATGCTGTGCACACCTTCACTGTACACACACTATGCTGTGCACACCTTCACTGTACACACACTATGCTGTGCACACCTTCACTGTACACACACTATGCTGGCTGTGCACACCTTCACTGTACACACACTATGCTGTGCACACCTTCACTCTACACACACTATGCTGGCTGTGCACACCTTCACTGTACACACACTATGCTGTGCACACCTACACTGTACACACTATGCTGTGCACACCTTCACTGTACACATACTATGCTGTGCACATCTCACTGTACACACACTATGCTGTGCACACCTTCACTGTACACACAACTGTGTGCACACCTTCACTGTACACAC
>NW_026068025.1:3235211-3266084 GCF_014885135.2 Alexandromys fortis | reverse complement strand
TCACTGTACACACAACTGTGTGCACACCTTTAGTCATCACTTTCCAGTTGGGACACAGTAGTGGCCAAGTATCATCTCTCCTGAGTGGACTGTCTACTCAGACGCCTTACCGGCAGTCTAGCAGAAACAGTCTCTCAATAGTACCTTGACTGCCCTTTCCTGCCTGCCCATTATCACCCCAAACATCATCCTCTGCTCTGCCCTGTCTCTGCTCGGGACCCTTTCCATACCTGTCTGCACAGACTGACTGACTGATCAGAACTGGAGTGATATGGGAAGGTTTGAAGGTTGCAGGTCCAGAGCCTAAGTTTTACTTCCTCTTGGGCTAGCTTTAGCCCTCTAAATAGTCATTCCTTGCCCATTTCTATGTCATAACATCCTCCGATTAACAGACAAAAATCTTTTGGAAATTACTGACATCTTCCAACCCCATAGCTAAGAATGGAGGCCAGTAGGAGAGATTCCCCCATTCTAAACTAACCACCTCTCTGATGTTTCCACCAATGTATTCTCAAAAATACCTTGGTTTATAACTCTCTATGTTTTATTACTATAAAACTCTGTTGTGGGATAATCTTTCTGTACACTGTGAAGACGTGTCTCTGTCAAGGCACCTTCTGGTTGATTTGATAAAGAACTGAACAGCCAATAGCCAGGCAGGAGAAGATAGGTGGGACTTCCAGGGAGAGAGGAACTCAGTGGAAGAATCAGAGAGGCAGAGATTTGCCAGTGAGACTTGGAGGGATTTGGACGTACTGTATGGAAGAGAGGTAATGAGCCATGCGGCAGAATGCAGATTAATATAAATGGATTAATTTAAGTTATAAGAGCTAGTTAGGTCAAGCTTTTATAATTAATAATAAGTCTCTGTGTCATTATCTGAGAGCATCAACAGTCCAAAGAAAGTCTGAATATAAAACTCTTCCACTCGCCGGGCGGTGGTGGCGCATTTGGGAGGCAGCACTTGGGAGGCAGAGGCAGGTGGATCTCTGTGAGTTCGAGACCAGCCTGGTCTACAAGAGCTAGTTCCAGGACAGGCTCCAAAGCCACAGAGAAACCCTGTCTCGAAAAAAACCAAAAAAAAAAAAAAAACAAAACAAAAAAAAACAAAACCAAAAACAAAAACAAAAACAAAAAAACTCTTCCACTCTGGAACATGAACCCTGGGGTAACCTAGCTCTGTGTTTCCTGGGACATGATTGTTTTTCCATCAATAGTACGGCTAATTATTTTGGTGACCTTCTAAATGTAGCTTAAAACTAGTTTCTTTACTTCATGTTTAATACTCACTTAACTTGTCTCCCAGATCAGGTGTGGAAGTATCCCTGTGATACTCAACCTCCTCCAGAGTTGCCATGAATCGAAACTATCAGAAACGCTACTGACGCAGCTGGCCTTGGGCTGATGCAACGCTCCTCTATGCTGACAGCAACACTCAGATCCCCTCCTACAGACGTGCACTAGAGACTGCACAGTGAACACACGGCAGACATAACATCTAGGACACAGCATCCAGTTCTTAACTCCTACAGACATGCAATAGGGACTGCACAGTGAACACATGACAGATGTAACATCTAGGACACAGCATCCAGTTCTTAACTCCTACAGACGTGCACTCGGGCCTGCACAGAGAACACACGACAGATGTAACATCTAGAGCACAGCATCCAGTTCTTAACTCCTACAGACGTGCACTCGGGCCTGCACAGTGAACACATGGCAGACATAACATCTAGGACACAGCATCCAGTTCTTAACTCCTACAGACGTGCACTTGGGCCTGGACAGTGAACACACGGCAGATGTAACATCTAGAGCACAGCATCCAGTTCTTAACTACTGCTCCTCTCACGGCCTTTCGGTCTCACTCCTCTCTGATCCCAGTAACTATGAAACAAGCTGGAGACTTGGATTGTGCCTTAGTGAAATAGGAAGCTAAAATGTAAATCACACTGACTGGTGAAAGGCTCCGAGGAGAGATAATCTTGGTGATGGAGTTTTCTTACCTTGCCTAAGGCATCTTAAATTATCCCACTAAATATATGAAAGAAGGGCTGTGAGTGTTGCTCACTCTGCAGATCGCCATGGTGATGATTTTAGGAGGTGGGCCTTTGGAAGACAGTATGTCCCCTGACGAGATCAGTGTCCTTACAGAAAGGGCCTGAGATCTGTCTTACCCCTTCCAACATGCAATGACACCGCCAATGGTGTCACCTATGAAACAAGAACAGGCTTTCTTTATCACAGATCTGCCTTGATCTTTGATTTCCTAACCCTTAACTTCTTATTGTCTGTTAACTATTTTATCTGTGGTATTTTGTTGCAGCAACCTGAAAGAGCTAAGACTGGTATTCAGGCAATTCTGATATGTGGGCAGCACGGAGAACCCCAGTCTAAAGGGTGCTCTTGACAACTATGTATCTCAAGACTCCAAAAGCCTGCGAGCTGAAAAAGTAGGCTATACAAGAATGATAGGAATGGCTAGACAAAAAGACTGTCCCCTGCCCATCATTTAGCAGAAGCAAACATCTGAATCTACAGAAGGGAATGTGAGGTTTTGTGTGTGGCCTGACTACAGGCGGAGCAGCTTAAACAGCACTTGCTTAGCAGCTCTCTGTTTCTGTTTCCACATGATGGGGGCAGGGCTCTGACCTAGAGGCTCAGGAAAGAATCAGCTTCCAAACTCAATTAGCCTTAGCAGACTTCACACTTGGTAACTTTGCCCTGACCTAGACCGAATCACCAGTGTCTACCAGAGTCCAGGACATGGCAAGGCCCTAGGAACATAGCCAAGGTGCCCAGTGAGAGAACTATTCCTTGTGCTACTTAGGAGGTAATAGAGGACTTTACAGAGATTTGGGGTAAATTCTATGCAATCCAGCTCAAGGTCCCTTGGGGAAGGAAGGCAGAAGAAAAGCAAACTAACTCTTCAGCCCAGCTGGCTGCAGTACCTGTAACCATCAACCTCACAGATATAAAGCACCCCACGAGGCATGTTGTGGGTACCAACAGGACCTCAGTATTCTAATGCTCAGTGCTACTTACTGGCTGTCAGGCAGGGACCCTGAGCCAGAGAACTGGTGTTTCAAGGCCTCCCTTCCACACTGTCCATTTCAAAGCAACCCCTGGCTAGGTAGAAAGACAGGTAGAAAGCTATTTGAAGTAAAAACACATATGGCTACTGGTCTTCAAAAAGATTATGAACCATCTGAACTTTCAACAATTGGTTCTGGCCTCTTAATTCTCAGAGTAACTACAGAACTGTTTAGGGAACAACGTGTACAAACTGGTCTAGCTGGGGAATAGTTTGTCAAAGGTGTGAGACACATGTGTGATTTATAGTTCTTTCTAAACTTATAGACATTTAACCATGAGTGAAAAATATTCTTCACACACAATACATTGTGGGTTTCACCAAACATAAAAGTATTTTGAAAACTTAATACAAGATACTCACAAAACAACAAAAAGTTTAGTACAGCAAGAAATAGTTTTCTTTCAACTTACTGGAAATATTCTGTCAATCTCCTTCCCTCATTCTAATTATAACATCATGCCACAAAGGGCCAATTTATTCTGAAAATTGTAATTGCCTTTTACCTCCTCTTGGCTCTGTCCTGGATCCACTTCTGTAGTAGAGAAACGACAGCAACCCAGCCAGAGATGACTGCACTGGGCTCAGCCACAGTTGAGGCTGATTACTCCTTTTGATTGTTTTCTTCCATTTTCCATTACCATATTGTCTTGACGCTAGCACACACCTCCCCGCCCGGTGCCACACACAAACAAATAATCAGCAATCTCTTGCTCCTTTTGCTTTTCCACTTCCTCAGCAGCTTGGCTGACAAATGCAGAGATGGCTGTTATTGGAGTGGCTTCCATCTGTGGGCCAGTTCATCCCTTAGAATGGGGCGTACAAGGGGCACGCTTAAGGAAGAACAAGGAACTAGAAGTAAGTGTATCCTGGGAGCCTTTATGACCGTGTCTTGAGTTTCGTGAAATAAAGGGAGAATTTAAAAAAAATGCCAAGATAAAGATAATACTATTCTTGGGTAGACTCTGATTTTAAAGTATTGTATGGTTAATAGAACAGAGAGAATCTCAGCCCTGCTTCTCAGCTCACTGGGCTGAGTCTCAGGCAAGCCATGGTTTCTTCTAGCTCCGTTCTCAGTCCTAGCTACTTTCAAAAGCTGGACCTTAGGAAGGTGAGCTATAATGTTGGAATCTTCCTAAGTTTTAGAAAAAAAAAAAAAAAGGAACAAAGCCAAGGAAAGAAATTAAAAAGGAGTATCCACTTAGAGTTAACGCTAGAAAAATAAAGCTTCACTGTGAATTCCTGGCTGACCTAGAACTCGGAGATCAGCGTACCTCTACCTCCAGAGTGTTGAGATTAAGTGCGTGTGCTACCACATGTGGCTCGCAGAAACATGATTCCTAGGCAGAATACCAAAAGCACTTAGCCACTAGAGGAAAAAGATGGCCCTAATCAGGTATAGTAGAAATTAAGGGATGGTGTGGCAGGTAAAAGCACTTGCTTGTGGAGAGAACTGGCTCTACAAAGTTGTCCTCTGACCTTCAAGGTGCACCGTGGTGGCAGGCATGCGCCCACATACACGCACAAAAACATGTACATATTGAAAAAAATAAATATAAAATATTTTATTAAGATTTCTGCTTCTCAAGAGTGGAATTTCAAGTCACATTAAAGAATCTGTGTATGTGGGGTAGGGGTGGTTGACACCTTTTAATCCCAGCACTTGGGAGGCAGAGGCAGGCAGATCTCTGTGAGTTCCAGGACAGCCAGGGCTACACAGAGAAACCCTGTCTCAAAAACAAACAAAAAAAGTAGGGGGGAGAAAAAAGAATCTGTGATACATCAATTTAACAAAGAACACAGATTTCTAAAATTAGAATTTATGTTTTATTTTACCTATATATGACTGTTTTGCTTGCACGTTTGTATGTGAATCCGCAGGTGTCAGAGCCCTGGAAAAGACGACTGTGAGCCACCATGTGGGTGCCAGGAACTAAACTCACGTGCTCTAGAAGAGCAATGAGTACTCTTAACTATGGAGCCATCTCTCCAGTCCATTCAAAGAAGTTTTTAAAGCAATAAAGAAAAAACAGAGAAAATTATTTTAAGGATGGGAAGGAGCTTGGAAAACAGCTCAGGGGCAGAGTGTGTGCTCTGTAGGAAGCTCCTGACGACCAAAATAAATGCGAAGTAAATACATAAGGATGAAAGGCCTAACTAGGTACGTCTCCACAGAAAGGCTGTCCAAATGACCAGTTCACACATGCACAATCTCATTAGCCAACAGGCTAACAAATACCAAAACCATAATGAGATACTACTACAGCTCCACCCAAACACCGTGAGTGAAGAACACAGCACGCTGATGAGAACACATAGGAACACATCTCCCATAAACTGCTGGTGGGGGGGACAATGCACAGTTACAGAGAAATTTGCTTGGCATCATCTACGACATTTGAATATGCAGCTTTAAGGCCCAGGCACGCCGTTCCTAAGAGCACATCCAGCAGCGATAAGAATATCAATAAAGCAGACAAGTAAAAAACAAAAAAAATCACATAACGTGTTACTAAATAGTGAGGAAAATAAAATATAGCAATAAAGGGCGAATCTTACTAATTTTTTTATGGGGGGCAGGGTTCGAGACAGGATTTCTCTGTAGCTTTGGAGCCTGTCCTGGAATTAGCTCTTCTAAGACCAGGTTGGCCTCGAACTCACAGAGATCCACCTGCCTCTGCCTCCCAAGTGCTGGGATTAAAGGCGTGCGCCACCACCACCCGGCCAAATCTTACTAACTTAACACTGTGTGAAAAGATGCAAATATTATACAGCTTTCTGTTCCTTTTATCTAAGAGCTGAGAAAGGTATCACTACTCAAGCACTCACACTGTTACAGAAACCGCAAGGAGAGAAATGAGGCAGACAGGAACCTCGGGGAGCAGCAAGGGGCTCTGGCTGGGAAGTCCTGACAGGTTTGAGGGAACTGGAGATGCTACTTCAGGATGGGGTTTCTGACTGGGTTCTCATTTCGTAATGATTAATGAGACTCATTCATGCACTTTTACCTTTGTGTATACTATTTCATAACAAAAAGTTTAAACCTATATCAGGTATCACTTCCTTGTCTGCTCTTCTCAGAAAGTAAACACCACCCTAGACAAACAAAACTAAACTAAATGAAAACACATAAAGCTACAAAAAAAAAAAAAAAGATGAGAAAACTTGGGAAGTCTTTATGCATAGGAGAAAGAGCTGCCTCTTTGGGAAGATGCTTTATCAACAGCTCTGGCCAGGGGGGAGAGAGTGAAAAGCCGCCCCCCCCCCACCACAGCAGATGTGAGTACTCGCAGTCTGTGGGGTGGACTGCAGACTGGCCTTCTGTCCCCCACCCCGTCTCCTCATAGGGAGGCCTTAGCATAGTACAGTACACAAATACCAGACCCTCCCTGGAAGTCACGGCTGAGAGAACAGAGATGACATTGTATGCAAACTGGGCCACCAAGCGCATGCACACATGGACCTGGAAAGGACCACGGACATCCAATTGGCAGCACCGCTCCTTACTGCATAACCTTCTGTCTTCTTCTGACACCATTTCAGGAGTGCATTACGCTTAGAGCCACCATACTCCCGGGCCAAGGCTGCCAGGGGGTCTCTTCTTTCAACACTGTTTACAAAGAAGAAGAGAACGCAGTTAAGGACGGTGTTGGTAGAAGGCTTTTTTGTTTTTCTTTTGAGATAAGGTCTCATATGGCCCAGGGTGACTTTGAATTCCCTATAGGCAAGGATGACTCTGAACTCCTGATCTTCCTTCCTTCCTCCACATGTAATGCTGGGATTACAGGTGTGTACTATCTCCTCGGCCAAATGTTGGCTTTTTTGTTTGTTTGTTTGTTTGTTTTATTTTTCAAGGCAAGGTCTCGCTGTATAGCCTTGGCTATCTAGAACTTACTCCGTAGATCAGGCTGGCCTGGAACTCAAGAGATCTGCCTGCTTCCCTCTCCTGAGTACTGGAACTAAAATCATGAGCCACCACCACCTGGTTAAGATGCTGGCTTTTAAAAGCCTAAAATATACATAAAAAATAATTAGATTAAAAAAAGCCAAAGTGTAGTTTATTCAAACAGTACTCTAGAAAAACAGCTAAATTAGTCACATTAAAAATATATTGTGTCAGCCAGGCCACGATGGCACATATCTTTACTCCCAGCACTTGGGAGGTCAAGGCAGGCTCATCTCTGTGAGTTCATGGACAGCATTTCCATGTATTTGACAACTTATAAAATTAAGCCATGGTGGTCACACCTGGAATTATACCATCCTTTATAACTGACTAGCTAGAGAAAGTAGTTTCTGAATAAATGGGAGGCTCAAGAATTTACCATTAAAAATACTTAAATATGGGGCTGGGAAGATGGCTCAGTAGGTAAGAGCACCTGCTGCAAAAGCAGAGGACCCAAGTTCTAAATGCCCATGGTTGATCATGCCTGTGACCCCAGGGATGGGGAATGGTGACAGATGGCTCCTCGAGCTTACTATCCAGCCAGCCTAGCCAAACAGGCAAGCTTCAGCTTCAGTAAGAACCTGTCTCAAAAAATAAAGTGGAGAGCAAGAGAAGAACACCCAATGTTACACAATTAAATGACTGCCCTCATAAGTATTTAAAAATAGAGGCTGAAAATTCATTTTGAGGCATGAACTCATTATGTACCTCAGGCTGGCCTTGAACTCCTCATTTCCTGCCTTAGCTTTTTTATTTTGTTGAGACAGTGTTTCTCTGTGTAGCTCTGGTTCTCCTGGAACTCACTCTGTAGACCATAGACAAGGTTAGCCTCATACACAGAGATCCACCTGTCTCTGCCTCCTGAGTGTTGGGATTAAAGGCATGCACCATCATTGCCTGGATTATCTCAGGTTCTTAACTGATAGAACTATAGGTGTGCATGACCACACATAGCTATATGCAGATTGAGTTTCTAATGCAAGCAATTTCAGGGTTGACAAGAAGGTCCAGCAGGTAAAAGCATTTGCTGTTAAGTCCAGTGACCTGAATTTAATCCTTATTGATACTTATGTTAGAAGTTATATTAGGTAGAAGTTGTCCTCAGACTTCCATATGCACACTGTGGCAGGGTGCACACACAGATAAAAATGAATGCAATTTAAAAAATCTAAAAAAATTCTATTCTGTCATAGGTTAATCTTAATAACATGAATGTAAAAGAAATAAGAAATTAAGGTCACTAATCTGACCTCTTATGAAGAAAGGTATACTATAAATAGCAAATTAATATATGTGAATTTCCTGTGTGTTTACAGCATTGATTTGAGAGTAGCACTAATTCTGGCCCTTCAAACCTGTTTCTATTAATTAGTTCATATGCAGACAAGCAGGTGATCTATATCTGGGACATTCATAAAGCTCTTGAAATGTCTGAATTTACCTATTTGGGATCAAATATTGGTTTCACCCAAAGATGCATCTGATCTGAATGTATTCAAACTCACAAAACTTCCCATAAGACACAAATAGATGATTATACTACCTACTATAGAGTTCTTATCCTTGAAGTAAACAGCACTTTAGACTCATCTGTGGGTGAACCGTTAGATGGAACACAAGGCAGAGCACCGGAAAGGATACCCAAATGTGGGATGACATATTTGTCATCCATGAGACGACAGCAAGTTACTCATACTATAGAAGAAGTACCGGAGTTACACAGTCAAATGAGTGGGAGACACCCAAGCAGGAGTTGAACTTAGGTCCTCTGCTTTCACAGGAGATGCTCTCACCTACTGAGCCATCTCCTATGTACTATTTTTAATGGTAAATCCTTTGGTCTTCCATTTATCCAGGAGTGAAGGGTGAAGCCAGCATCCCAGGTGAGTGGGATGGAGCTAAACTGTGCAGATCAGAGGGCAGGATGCAGAGTGAGGACGGCTATGAGGATTGTCCACAGTGGGACACTAGGTGCTTCAATCAGAAGACCGCCATGGAAGAGCAGAGAAGACGCCGGGGAGAGGGGAGACAGGTGGGACCTTGGTGACCAGGGGCACAGGCAGGAAGGAGGCGTCAGAAGCATGGGTTCAAACACAGGCTTCTGATGACCATCTAGGCTTACTGTTCGTCTCTTTGCCGCATACTATACCTCTCTGCTAACACCCCTTTAAAGACTGATCTTAAAAACGTCTCTCTAATCCTCTTTCTATGCCTCTGTGCTCTCAATAATCTTCCTTAAATAGCAGGTCTGCTCTTAATCACTACTCAAAAACAAAAACACAATCCCACAGACTTAGTGGTTCCCCACTGCTTTACCAAAATAAGTATGAAGCTCTTTTTGGCAATGCAGACTGTTTGCAATAGGGCTCCAACCTATCTTGACGGCTGTAGCTCCCCAACTGTCTACCTGTGTTGGCCAGGAGTCTGCTGTATATATGGCAGGGCCTTCTTGAGGCTCTGGGTTGAGTTCCATCATTCACTCCCCCTGGCTCCTTTACAGCTACTGACAGGACTCCCATTCCTCTCTAGACTTCCTGATTCAAACAACCCCTCAAGTACTTTTGCTTAAACTTTAAAGATTGATTGATGTATTCTATGGGTATACATGTCTGCCTGAGTGTATATATGTTCACCATACATGTGCATGTGCTTCTGGAGGCCAGAAGACAGTGGTAGATCCCCTGAAAATGAAGTTTTAGGCAATTGACAGCCATCTGATGTGGGTGCTAGGAACGGAACCTGAGTCCTTTACAAGGGCAACAAGTGTTCTTAACGATTGGGCCACCTCTTCAGCTACTCTTTGTTAAAATTTTCACTTTCTAAAAATTCTACTATTATTGGTGTGTGTGTCTAGCATATGTGTGCCACGCATTGCATATAGAGGTCAGAGGACAACTTTGTGGAATGGTTTCTCTTTTCCACGGGTTCTGGTGACTGAACTCGGGTCATTAGGCTTACACAAGAGCCTTTACTCACTGATACATCTCAGCGTCCCTGCTTAAAAAGGCACAGCCCTTCGTGTGGTTTTGTCCTAAACCACTGTAAGTATCTTCTTATTAGCCTTGTGGAAGGTGTGTTCTATATCTCAGTCACTGTCACTCAGAAGCAAGTTGACTGGATGAAACAGACGGAAGAGAGTAACATTAATCTCATACTCTGAAATTCAGTACCTGAGCTTGCTTGGTTTCAAACCCCCCGTGGATGCACTCAGCAGTCTGGTGTTCCCAAAGCCCAGGGAGGGGGGTCTGCTCAGGGACTCCAGTGAGGGACTCTTCCGGAGATAAGGGTCTGACTTCCGGTCCTCGGCCCTTCCCTTCAGAAGATCTGTGTGAATAACGACATTGTCACCCATTTCTAAAGAGAAGAAATCTGATTGGTTATCATATTTTATTATCAAGTACAAAGACTTATCTACATGTATATATTCCTACATATACACACATAAATGTTTTTCTTTCTGAAATAATAAAAATGCAAATAGGGACATGGTATTTTTCTACAAGACCTTGTGCCAGGGTGGATGGCTCGGTTGTTCAGACTGCTTACTGCACAATCATGAGGACCTGAGTTCAGATCCCAGGAAGCTAGGTGTTCTGCACACATCTACAACCCCAACTCTAATGGAAATGGAGACAGAGAATTGCTGGTGCTTATGGGCACACAGCTTAGCCAAGAAAATGAGAACCTCAGATTGAGGGGGAGACCCTTCTTCAAAAGGATTAGGTAGTAAATGATAAGAACACTCAGTATCCTTTTTTGTCCTCCTCTTAAGTTCACAGATGCACAAATCCACATTCATATTCACATACACAAAACCAACAAACAAATAAATATAAAATATATCTTTAAAGAAGGATCCACAGTATTAGGGCAGGAGAAATGACCCAGTGGTTAAAAGCACTGGCTTGGTTCAATGCCTAGCACCACAACTGTCGTCTGAAACTCCAGTTCTGGGGTATCCAACACCCTCATTTGTCCTCCAAAGCACCAGGTATATAAGTGGTGCACAAACATACTTGAGGAAAAAAGAAAGGAAGGAAGAAAGGAAGGAAGGAAGGAAACAAGCAAGCAAGCCAGCTTAATGTCAAAGCAGTCCTTTGTTGAAAAATGGTTCTAAATTTTCAGACAGTGTAAAATATGGGCCCTTCCAAGTGCCTTGTGCAACTATCCAGTGAGGTCACCCACTCCTCTAGCTCTGTCTCTAGCTAGTGTTGTTTCCATTAGCTGTGGATCAGAGAAAAACCTGGTAGGAAAATGTCTCATGTGACTGTCAGGTCACAGATAGAAGCAGATAAAAAGCTGGGAACCAAGAACAATTGCCCACAGGAGAAAAATTGTTCCAACTACAGGCTTATAGTTCACTAAAACCTGAGCAAACCCCCTCTCTTTAAGGCTCCGTTCTGCTGTTGTATTAGTATTAGTGAAAACAGGCACAGAAATGAGCTGAATTCTCCAGGTATCTCTCAAAGGACCACAAGAGCAGAAGGGAGTGGAGGAGAGACTATTAGAGGCTGGCCGACAGTGAGAGCTGGAGCTGTGAGACGTAGGTGGTTAGTTGAGCGGGACAGCTGGGGCCACCTCCTGTCACCCACAGTCACAGAAGAAAACAGGACCTCTTTAGCTAATAGCCACCAATTATGGGCATGAAGTTGGCGGTGAGGCCAATTAGGTCTAAATAGCAGAGAAAAACAGTTCTACATCACTGAAGATCAAAACAAAAACAGAACATCAATCTGCAGTTAGGGATGACCTCAATGTTGACAAGCAGTTGCTGGAAATGGCTGGAAGCAAACGATTTTCACTATGCAGTCCTTTATTATAGTAAATAGAATCACCACCAGGAGACAGGTGCCTGGGGGGTAAGAAGGAGGAGGGCAGCCAATGAGCTGCACAGCAATAATTGTGGTCTCAACTTTATTATTTATCTTGTCAACCAAAAGAATGGCTCTTTAGATAATTAGGAAACTTGGAAGTTGGTAGAATAGCCCGAAAAAGACATGAAAACTATGATCACTTGCAGAATACTGAGTTTGACGTTGTACAGCTTCTACCACAATTAAAAAAAAAATCACCTAGCACTATTGTGCAAGTAAGTTACTCTCTATTTTCAACTGCATAATGAGTGTGTGCTATGATATTACATAATGATGCATAGATTTAAGCCAGACAGGTTTTCAATCTTAAGTTTTGGCCTCCACCCTTCATTTCTGGGAAAGAGGTGCTCAGACTTAAATGCCTTTAAGTTACAGCCATATGCATTTACCAAGGCCTGGGAAGCTTAAGAATGGTTTTAGCTCAATTCTGCCTATACCTTGTAAATGAAACAGCAAAGACTAGATTGCAGTACGTCTCTTTACAACACCGTATGAAATCTTTAAAGCCCACTGCTAAGACCTATGGCTCTCACACACCTCTCTGTGGGGCTGGAGATAGCTCAGGTTAACAACACTGGCTGTTCTTGCAGAAAACCCGAGTTCCTTACCAGCATTCACATAGTAGTTCACAACTGTCTCTACCAGTTCCCTGAGAGCTGAGCCTTTTCCTGGTCTCTCGGGGTACTGCACACATGGTACACACATATACAACACACACACATCATCATTATCATAATGATAGCATCATCATCATCATCATCATAACACTGTCTAGGGACTACAGGATATATCAGTGGGTAAAGGTGCTTGCTGCACAAGTCTGATGACCTGAGTGAGTTCAATCCCCAGAAACCATGAAAAAGTATCAGGAAAATTGTTTTCTGATTTCCACATTTGTGCTGTGGTACATATATGTTTACACATGTTATCGACACGTGCATTAATAACAAAATCAACAACATCACCCTCATTGCTCACTGAAAGCACACCTGGTCGGTCACTCAAGAATACTGATGAGGATGCACAAAATTAATGTTCTTTTGTTTACATTTTTTTAACCTCCTGACGCAGCAGCCATTCCACAGCCAATGGATCAAAGAGTACTTCTGACTTTCAAGTCTTATTAAGGAAATATTTCATAAGCTATAGCTGCCACAAATAATGATTCCTCTCATGAATCAGAGAAAAATAAATGGAAAGCTTTTTGAAAAGACTCAGGACTCCAGATGCCAACAGGAACATTCATGGGAAGAAGTAAAAATGTCACTATCAATGGGAGTTTGGAAGCAGGTGATGCCAGCCCTCAATGATGACTTTGAGGGATCCCAGATGTCAGTGGTGGGGATCACTGTAGGTGTGAAAATAGCAAAGGCCCTAGATTGGCAATGGAACCTGAGGGGGGTCAACTGCACTGCTGCCATCTCAGGAGAGGTGGGTGGTGACTTGTTTCTTATAGAGGAACAAAGAAAACAACTTCTTAAGACAGAATTCCTACCTGGTGAAGGCGGTGTGAACACCTGAAATGATATTAAAAGATTCACAATATGACATGAACTCAGGGGAAGGTCAGGTTTTGAAAGGACTGGGTCTGATTTGGAAAGAAGTGCTATGTGGGAGAAAGCCTTTGGGAAAGGCAAGGAGAGGTAACATGGTCAACATCACTGGTGTCTTAAGAACTGCCACCATTACCCCAGCTACAGCAAGCACCACCTGACCAAAGTCAGTAGACATCAACATCAGACAAGACCCTCTGCTGGGCAAAGATGCTAAGTTGCTGAAGGCTGCTGGATGACTATCTGTGATAATGTAATTATTAAGCAAGCTATGGGTATTGTAATACTTAAATTACAACACAGAGTAAGCATTACTTTTTCTGTCTTACTTCACAATACTTTTGTGCATTGGCTTGGTGCAGGGGACTAGAACCAAGCTTCCAGAAAACTTACTAACATTTACTAAAGCAAAAGCACTGTTGTTCTTTCTCTGAGCATGCTCACAGGCTCAGCAGACAACAGCAAGGAAAGATTAGCAGCAAGTATTTCTATGATGCCCATGACACACCAGGTTTTAATGAATTAATTCAATCCTTCAAATGACGCAATGAAGTAAGTTTCTTTTTCTTTTAGTTTTTTTTTAATCAATTTTTATTTTGTTATGTGTGAGTGTGAGACTGTACACATGAGTGCTGGTGCCTCCAGAGGCCAGAAGAGGGTGTCAGATCCCCTGGAGTTAGAGGTGATGGGAAGGAAATTCAGGTCCTTTACAAGAGCAGCAAGTGCTCTTAACAACTGAGCCATCTCTCCAACCCTGGAAATATTTCTGTATTAGAGATGAAGAAGACAGAGCAGAACAAACCCAAAGCTGGGATGTTTGGAATGACAATGCCAAGAGACTCAAGGCCAACTAGGGCTTCGCTTACTTCCCTTTTAATGGCTACAGTTCTGCACCATCAGCACTGGAGGCCCAGCAGGAATGAGAATGTGACCTGCGAGACCCACTAATTACAACCTCTGCTTCACTGTCAGGATTTGAGTTTGAAAAGGATACAGTGAGCCGTGATGGTGGCGCATGCCTTTAATCCCAGCACTGGGGAGGCAGAGGCAGGCGGATCTCTGTGAGTTCGAGACCAGCCTAGGTCTCGAGAACTAGGTCTACAGAGCTAGTTCCAGGACAGGCTCCAAAGCCACAGAGAAACCCTGTCTCGAAAAACCAAAAAAAAAAAAAAAAAAAAAAAGGGATACAGTGCAACAAGAGGAAGAGAATAAAACTCAAGGGCCTAAAAATGGTACATTTTAAGAACTGTGGAATTAGTTAACAAACACAAAACCAGACAAAAGTTTGTATAACAGTAAATTTTTTTAAGAATTTAAAATCTGTATTCAGATTCAGTTTATTAAAGAAAAAAAAAAAGGTCAGGCTTGGTGGTGCATGCCTTTAACCCCTGCACTTGGGAGGCAGAGGTAGGAGTATCTAAGTGAGATCCAGCCTGGTCTACAAAGCAAAGTTTCAGGACAGCCAGGACTGTTGCACAGAGAAACCCTGTATCAAAAAACTAAAACTACTAAACAAACAAAACACCCAGCTGGAAGATAGTGGCGCACGCCTTTAATCCCAGAACTCAGGAGGCAGAGGCAGGCGAATCTCTGAGTTTGAGGCCAACCTGGTCTATAGAGTGAGTTCCAGGACAGCCAGGGCTACACAGAGAGACCCTGTCTGGAAAAAACCAAAACCAAGTAATAACAATAATAAAAAAAAATCAAATTTAGCCAAGTTGGTATGTCTTTTGCATCTACACACACTGAAGACGGTAGCAAGCAGGAGACATTTCTTCCAGTATGAGCTGCACATCTGGACCTAATGGGTGCATCTTGAGGGGATGAAATCAGCAGAAATAAATACCACCAAGTTCAAGTTCATGCAACGGAAAGTGCACAGCACTAAAACAGGACAAAAAGCACTTGTGCTTCCACAAGTTACCTGAGAGGGGAAGGTCCGGCAGATCCAAGCGCTGAGCCATCCCTTTGCCGGCTGGCCGCATGGTGCTGTAGGTCGAGTGTCTCTGTCAAAAGCAAAGGGCACCGCAGCATGACGAGCTTGCACGTGACAGCAGCAGAACGCAAGTGCACACTGCTGTGCCTGGACACAACTCTCAAGCACACTATCACTGTAATAAGTTCAACTGGCTTAAAGATAATCCCCAGTTCACTTCCACCACCGATTCCTTTTTCCCAGGGGCAACTGTTATTAATCTGTTTTAGGAATACCCTTTCTGGAATATTCCATACATTCTCAAGGATATCTGTAAACACCATATCTTAAGTGAGGTGGGACAGCATGCCTATGATCTCAGCACTGGGAAGCAAGAGACAGGAGAATCCTGGCATGATGGAGAGGGGTGCAGAAAAAGGGGAATTTGCTGGTCAGCTAATCTAGCAAACTGGTCAGCTCCATGTTCACTAGAAGACCCACCCTGTGCTAAACATAAGACAGAAAGCTATGAGGAAGATACCTGATAATGACCTCTGGCCTTCATATATACATGCACAAATATGCACACCTGCAGACATGTATACACCACATATACACATACTACACACACACGTGCACACATGCACATGCACACACACATACACACATCCCTTTTGGGGCTCAAGGGTCAAAGAGTATATACAAAAATGATCCACATCACCAAGGAGACACCATCTCATTCCAACTCTTAAGACTATTATTTAAGAACAAAAGAAAACACCAAGTATTGGTGACAATATGAAAAACTTAGAATCTGCATGCACTATGGGTAGGCATATAATGATGCTAGATAAAATAGAATGAAGGTTCCTCAAAAACTTCAAAATAAAGGTAGATGTGGCGGCACACGCCTAAATCCAACATTTGGGAGGAAAAGGTATACAAATCTTTATAGGTTGTGGCCAGTCAAGACTTTGTCGTGAGTTCGAATTCAGACAGAGTTATATAGCAAGACAGTCTCAAAAAAAAAAAATTCCAAATAGGTTTATCATATGACCCTACTTATAGGCTTTTAACCAGAAGAATTGAAAACAAGAGCTTCAAGAGATGTTTGGACACTCATGTTGACTGCAACATCATTCACAATAGTCAAGAGGTAAAAACTGCCTAAATGTTTGCCCAGCAACTCCTGTTGGATGGCAGAGCCTGTCCTACTTCCGGAAAAAGTTCTGGTGATCTGCAAGCCGACATCGTGTTTATAGTTAACAATACTACGTTGAACTCCAAAAAACCCAAGAGTGTGGTTGGTTATCCTAACACATTTGACACTTGAGTCAAATACCTCATATTGTCCTATAGATACAAGTGCAGATCTTATCACACACACACGCGTGCACACATACACACATATATCTACACATGCGTGTGCACGTACACCTATACACACACACACACACACACTTGCACGCACAGGCTATTCCCATAAACAAAAATACCATGTCTATAAAAGCATAAATGTTAACACCACCATATTTATCGGGTGCCATTTGGCTTTGTTAATTCTATGTGGGCCTGGAGTTGTGCTGGACCCTTGCCAGGCTGTATCCACTACAGATTCACATGAGAACTGCAGTAAGAGTGACCACATGACCCAGAGGGGTCTCTGCAGCCTGAATTCCACCAACTGCCACGTGCGTTAGCTAGAAAATGATGTGACGCTAATAGTGTCATGGAAATTGCTGGGAGGATGAGACGACTAAAAATCCATCCAGAATAATGCGAGCATCTCATGGGTTAGCTACCATCAATTCCATAGTTCATCCGACCCACAATGAACAGCAATACTGACCTTGACACTGTCTATACACAGTGCACAGAACCACCTTGAAGCTTTCCAGAGCATTTTTTAGGAGTCCCACTCTACACTGCATGAAATGCGTGGTTCCCCGTGGTCCTCATAAATATACATTGTTTTAGAATACAATTTTCAAAAAAAAAACATTTTGAAATTTTTGAAGGCATTATGTTAAGTAAAAGATCCCTAACAATTTAGTCTTATAGAAGAGCATCCAAAATTTCATCACCAAGTATTATTACTGCCAAAATAATAAATATTATTATGATGATATGGATTAAAGAATTTCCCAGAGAGGGGCTGGAGATACTGTTCAGTGGTTAAGAGCACTGGCTGCTCTTCCCAGAAGAGCCATATTCAATTGCTGGCACCCATATGGCAGCTCACCACCACCTGTAACTCCAGTTCTAAAGGATCTGATACCCTTTTCTGGTCTCCAAGAGCATTAGCATGCCCATGGTACAAATATGTACATGCATGCCAAACACCCACACACATAAAATTAAAAAAAAAAAAGAATTTGAAAGAGAGAGAGAGAGTACACATGAATTGAACACTGGCACCTGTATGTCACAATTAGGAAAAATGGCTTACATAATTGACTGTGCTGGTTAGTTTTGTGTCAATCTGACATGAGCAAGAGTCATTTAGGAAGAGGCCACCTTTGTTGAGAAAATGCTCCCACCATATGAGCCTGTGGGAAGGCCTGCAGGGCGTTTTCTTGATTGATGATTGATGTGGGAGAGCCCAACCCACAGGCAGTGACGCCAGTCCTGGGTTGGTGGTTCTGGATGATATAAGTAAGCAGTCTGAGCAAGACATGGGGAGCAAGGTAGTAACCAGTACTCTCCCATGGCCTCTGCAAGGTTACTGCCTTGCCCTGAGTTTCTTCAGGGATGATTCCAAGCTCTAAGATGAAATAAACCCTTTCTCCCCAAGTTGCTTTAGGTCATGGTGTTTTATAACAGCAATACAAACCCTAATTAAGACACTGACATAAAGACAAAGTGTGGTGATCACAGGATAATATAACACAAGGAGAACCACAAGGCTGGTTCTCTCCTTCCACCGTGGGCTCTCACAGCCAAACTTGGCTAGGCTTGCAAGGCAAGTGCCTTTACCCACTGAGCCACCTCAACAACCTGGGGATTTTTTAATTTGTAGTGCTGGAGACTGAACCCATGTCCTTGTCTAAACTAGGCAAGCATTCTACTACAAAACTATATTCCAGCTCCTAAGGTTTTTCTCTTTGTTTAAATCAAGAAGAGTCACGAAAACTCAGAAGGTTGAGGCAGAAGGATTAAAAATTTAAGATTTACTTGGAGCCTGGGCAAAATAGCAAGACCCTATCTCAAAAAACAAAACAAGAGCTAGGGACATAGCTCAAAGGTCGAGAGCTTGCCTAGCATGTTCAATTGCTAGTGTCACAAAGGTATTCCTCACTTACACTTGGCTGTTACCCACTAAGATGAGAATACATGTTTCTTTTCTTTGTTACTATGGTGAGTTTCCTAACTCTTCTTAATAGTTAAAACCTTCCATTCTTGGAGCAAAAGCCTTTGTCATATTTTTCATATACTATTCAATTAGGTTTGATAAGATTTTGTTCAAGAATTTTACATGGAGGTTTATGAGCGACTCACCTTTTAATTGTCCCGTTTTTCTGTTCTTACCAGAAATAATAAAACTACCCTGGCTCATGAGTTGAAAAGTGTATCCCTTTTTCCTAGTATTTGTTTGAATTCATGACTAGTATTGATGTTATTCCCTTCCTTAAGTGCTTTAGATTTTATTATTAAGCATTCTGGGTCTAGTATTTCCTTTGCAGAAATAATTTAAACTCTAGGCTACTAAAATAAACATAAACTTTATGATTTTCTAAGATTTTTCAAAGTTATCAGCACATAGTGATTATAATGATTTCTTATGATTATATGAGAATAAAAAAAGATTTATTTTTATTTAGTTGCATATGTCTTTGTGTGTGTGTCATGTGTGAGGGTACCAGGGGAGGTCAGAAGGAATCCCTAGAAACAACTACTCTCCTCCAGTTGCTCTGTCTTCTGGCTTCAATCATTTTATGGAGAATCTGTGGTCTTGTCCTGGCTCCCTTGACACCAGAGGCCTGGTCCTGAGTGTTCTACAGTGCTTCTTTTTGTCTCTGCAGTTTTAACTGATGCACCCATGTTGTTCTCTTTGTACACCTCTAGCCTGGGTTCACTGTCGTTCTTGCCTGTGGCCCGACTCTTTCATCAGCTCTCCAAACTCTTGGCTTTCTTTCTTCACATCTCCTTCCTGCCAGATCTAATCCTACCTCTTTTAGGAACTCCTATGTGACTGGAATTGTATAACTGACTAGAGGACTCTGTATATGGAAACAATAGCTGTACCAGGTGGCGGCGGCGCAAGCCTTTAATCACAGCACTTTGGGAGGCAGAGGCAGACACATCTCTGAGTTTAAGGTCAGCCTGGTCTACAAAGCAGAATTCCACGACAGTCAGGGCTACAAAGAGAAACCCTGTCTTAAAAAACCAAACAAACAAAACACATATTTAAGAGAAAGAAAGAAGGAAAAAAGAAAGGAAGGAAGGAAGGAAGGAAGGAAGGAAGGAAGGAAGAAAGAAAGAAAGAAAGAAAGAAAGAAAGAAAGAAAGAGAAAATGAAAAGCTGTAAGGTAGGCTCCCATATGAGATTACCTTTCTCAAAAGATTTACTTCTGCTGCCAGGAGGTACTGAAGGTGGGGGATGAACACCTACATACAAACCCATGTTTTTGTGGGTTTTAAAACTCAACAAATAAGTCAGGCATGGTGGTGTGCGTGTTTGATTTCAGTACCTGGAAGGCAGAGTGGGTGGATCTCTGTGAATTCAAAGCCAGCTTGGTCTACATAGGAAGTTCTAGGTCAGCCAGGGCTATACAGTGATACCCTGCCAAAAGAAAAACTCTTCAACAAAATAAAAGGCTTCTTTGATACTAAAGAAGAATATTTTAATAAGCTAATAGAAAGATATTTAAATGACACAAAAAGTTCTTAAAGCCATGAAAGAAAATATTGAACAGTGTTATCTTTAGTAAAAAACATTGTAGGAAAAACAAACAAAACCACCTCTTCAGTAAAAGGAAATTATGATTTCACAAGATAAAACAATTACTTCTAAAGAAAAGTCAGGCAGCTTGCTATGTGTGTAGGTATATGGGTGAGTACAGGTGCCTGTTGAAGAGGCCAGATACATTAGACCCCTGGAGCTGGAGTTACAGACAGTTGTGTGGCTCCATGTGAGCACTGCAAACTAAACCTGGGACCTTTGTAAAAGTAGTAAGTCTACTTAACCACTGAGACATCTCTCCAGCCCCTAAAAGAAGTATTCTCTATAAAAAATAAAGGTTAAAGAGAATGCATCAAAGTATCTTATAAACAGGAAAAAGCCAAAACCACATAGTCAAGTGGTCAGTGTGAAGGTAAGTACATACCTGGAAGATGCAAAGCAACATTACATAGTCATGTAAGAAGAAGCACACAACACACAAAAGTGAAACCAGTGTCACCTCACTTACTAAAATCTTCAACATGTACACAACTTCAAAATTCTTGGGAAACAGAACTTTCCATGTGAACAAAGTGTACACAGAAGTGTTTCAATGTGCCAGGACAGAGCCAATCCTTCTCCCTTTTTAACAGTACACTTTCCATGTCTAGGAATTGCTTTCTAGAGTTCTAAGGACCAGCCCCTCATTGCTCACTATTTTGAGAGACTGGAAAACTAAGGATATGCTTTCTAAACTCCTTAACTCTTGGTTCACCATGCCAGACAGGCCTATCTCAAGACTCTGGAAGATGCGAGGAGGGTGCATCTGCCCTTCTGCTGCTTCTGCAGGCTATGGATGCATTTGCTTTCCTGTTGCAGAGGAGCTCTGGTGTCTGATCCCACAGCTGTGGGTATTATGAGGCATGTGTTTCGCTGTTCTGGATGCACAAGTGGTAGTATACAGTCCTGAAGCTGATCTTAGGTCTCCTCGGAGGCCACTGTCCAAAGTAAGCACTTAGTGAAGGGTATTCTGAATCCAGCAAAAACAGAAGCACATTTAAGGGGCAATTTGAGATGTTAGGAAGCCTTTCCCATGAGCTCACCAAAGTTTTAGCTATCTCTTCTAGTCTTGAAGTACCAAAGCCTCTGAACTAAATTCCTTTCTGCTAACTAGAGCAATTTCCAACATTTTGAAATGAATCCTGATAGGCTCTCATACAGAAATAAGGCTTCAGGACATCGAAAGCTTGCACAAGGACCTTCACTATATTGTTTTTGTACTAAGTTAAATCTACGATGACCGGAACAGCCATCAAGAGTGACTTAGTAACTGCAGATGATGCGGATGTTGGCTTTAAAATAGAATGGCGATTACAGTGATGATCAACACTGGAAGTTCCTTCATGCAATAAACAGAAATTCATTGAGCTCTACTGTGATGTGATGACCGTCACCCCGTTCTAGCCAAGAGACCTAGTAGTGAACAAAACACCAAGTATCTCTGTTGTCACAGGTCTTACACTGCACTATTAAAGTGAAATGAGTGTTGGAAGGGTGTAGACTCTAGTTTACAAGTCCTCTCGCTCTACAGGCACACATGGACAAGTGTAAAGAACACCTGTGTTACACAAGAGCTGCCTCTGGGTTCTTCTATACCTGAATTGGAGAGACAGCAGCTGCTGGAGCAGTCCTCACTGGGATCCCACTCAGGGGACTTCTGGGAGTCTTGTGGACAGCAATACTCTGTCCAGCTCCACCTGCCAAGAAGAGATTAGAACATAAATACCTAAATCCAGTTCAAAACTGCAATAATGTTTTTTGATCTGCTACCCTTGTTAGGTGACTCAGGATGAGCTGTGTGTGGTGGTGTACACATTAATCCCAGCACTCAGGACTCAGGAGGGTGGCAGAAGTCAGCCTGGTCCACACAGTGAGTTCCAGGACAACCAGGACATAGAGAGACTTTGTCTCAAAACAAAACAAAAAACAACAAATCTCCCACAGTGTCAGTATAACATCTACTCTATTACCCTTTTCTCCTCTGCATTAGAGCTGGACTGGGGTCACGAAAGGGGAAGTGTGGGAAGTGTTAGGTGAGTGAGAACTGGTCTCAGATGTCGATATGGGAGGAAGAGGAAAGGGAGTATGTGATGAGGATTTTCTTGGGGGAATAACAGGAGCGTTACTGCACCAATCATTACTGATGACTCATGCTCTATCTACAGACTGACTCACGGGCTTTTCCTGCCTCTCAATATGTTGTCTAATCTTAATCTAAGCAATTTGGAAACTATTTTAGCAGAGACAACCAGATCATCCTAGAATTAGCCACTGTTGCAGCTTTCCAATACAAAGCACATTTGTGGCAGTCAAAAGAAGGAAGTCATCTCTATCGTGAACAGAAGCACAATGTTTCTTCAACATGCTATATTTGTGCATATGCTTAAAGTATGAATGTGTAATTGCCTCCTGTGTGTAAGATGCATAACCAAAGTGACACTGTGAGTCAGACAGACAAGTCCAGAAAAAGCCGGCAACAGACAGATCAGTAGGAAAGCTCCCATGTAAGACCAAATAGAAAGACATCTAATAGCATATTGCAAGTGAGGATGGTTGAGACACCCGACAACGAGGCCAGATGCAGGCAGGTGATGATCACTTCCAGTTCTCAGAATACAGGAAGTTGGTCCTGAAACTGCTGACTCCATGAGGCAGGAAAGGAATGAAGGGGTACAACCCTAAGTGGAAGTAGGGATGAGGCTGTCCCATTGTTAACCATGGCCTCACAGCCTCAGCAAGGCTCCCTGCACAGGGTGGCAGGAGCTAGGGTGAGCCCTTGGTTCTATCAACTTGGGGCTGGTGTGGCAGAAACAGGCTTGATATGTAAGGCTAGGGTTTGGATGTATAGTTTTGTGAAATACCTGAGTGTCCTAAGTCAAATGACTTGATCAGGGACTTTACAGTGGTTGCAGAGTCTGAAGGAGCTGGAGATGCTCTGTTGACATAGGCTCCACGCCATCGGCCGGCAGCATCCACCTCTGAGGGCTCTGACTCTTCATTCACAGGTCTGTATGGCAAAGAGCACATCAAATTGAAAAGGTGGAGGGTGTCCTCAGCGGGGGGAAAAGACAAAGATGGAAACAAAACCAATGTGGACAAAATGTGTGAAGCTGGAAGGGGAATCCTAATTCTAAAGTTAGTTTTCTGAATTTAAAATTATTTTTAAACTGCCTTAGGAAACAGTCTGGAATAATATAAATAGAATAATATCTCTAAGTGAAAAACACATGAATATCTCTGCAATTGTGAAGAAATATACAAATGTTATTTATCATAAATAACTGTCAGGAGTATACATAGTTCCCTGTTGGCACATGCTCCCTCCAAACCGCACGTGGCACACTCAGAGGCTGGACAGATGAATCCCAAGACTCTTTCTTAGCTAAGGTTTCATATGACTTAGACTCTCCATCAGAGACTTGGGCCAGAGCCAGGACACCAGGCGTTTACTATGTTGACACAGACTGTATCAGAGAGAAGGTGCTCCTGGGGCTAGGAACTATAGTTGCAGTTTTCTAAACAGACAGGCAACCTCCTGGTTTAGGGTTCCCACCATGGTGAAGGCAACAGGTCTTCCAGTAGCCCAGTTGTGTTGTAACTGCAGAAAGCTGTTCCTGGAAGCTCAGTCTATAATCTTGTTGATTCAGTTTTCTCCGCAATTCTGCAAGTTACTTAACACTTTTCTGTCTTCGCCACATAAAGTACAATCCATTACACACCAGTCCTTCTTCATGTGACACTTGCCCTCTGAGAGTAAGAATGGAAATTCTGTGCGAAGCTTCCACTCTCATACAAATTTTCTAGTATGTTGTATGGTTTCTAAACACTAGCAGGGAATCACGGGGAACTATCAAAGACAGATCATATGACCCGGCTCTCATGTGTGGCTTTCTTATCTAGAGGCTTTTAGGATGTCATTTAATCTCCTTGTGAATGAGCCAAGATGAGAATTCCCAACATCCCTGTTGCTAAATCACTGTACTTTTTTTTATTATATCATATTGCCACAGCTGTTATGCAAGATGACTGATTCATGAGAAAGGCTCAAACAGAATATTTCTGGAAATACATTTTAATAAGGTCAGCGAAGGTTTAAAATATTTCCTGATTTTCTGAAACTGATCTAGCTATGCATAAGCTCCTACGATTGAATTTACTGTCATTATTCTCTTAGCTTTCTTCTATTGCTCTGTGACCAACATAAATATGCTAAATTTAAGTGAGGCAGAATTAAAGCAGCCAAACTTCTCTGCCCTATACTCTTGATTGCACTGTTCCTCTTTTTGAGTGGAAAAAAAAAATCAGCAAACTGAAAACTTTCTTGGGAGGAACTATCAGGCATTTCAGAAATGGTAAGGGACTGATTTTTTTTAAAGGTAATTTATAATGATTTGATGCAAAGAGGTGGTTGTTTTGCTTCCCACCTTGTATTACATGGTATAAAATCAGATGGCTGGCCAGTGTGATTGTGTAACCGTCGCCCCAGATACTGAGAAACCAAGGGATGATCACTTGAGCCCAGCAATTTGAGGCCAAGCTGGGCAAAACGGGAAGACTCAACCTCAAAAAAGCAAATAAATAAAAGAATTAAAAAACAAAGGAAAATTAGCAAGTAGATATATAGAAAGAAAATGAAACCAGTTTAAGAGATCAGGTCTGGATAGAAAAAAAAAAATCTTATTCCCACATACGTGACTCTCAAGCACATCAAACAATGGGCCAACAGTGAGACACCATTCATTCCATTTAACTGGCTTATTGCCAAAGGAGCAACCAAGGCAGGTCCTTTAAAATATTTTATTTAAATGTTATTCCTTGTTAATTTACTAGGAATAAAATAGAGGATCTACATACAGCAAGTTATTCTTTTCGGGTGTCTAAGTTTCTCTGTGATATGAAACATCAAATGATGTTTGTATGGCCTCAGAAGGACACAGCCATACAAACTAATGGAAAGGATGCCTGTTTTCACATAACCAAAGATGATACTGACCAATCAGCTGGATTGGCTTTAACAGTAAGAATAAGTCTGAACATTATCATATGAAAATCTGAAATAACCAGATATCTGAAATTAGGGACTGGAGAGATGGCTCAGCTTTGACTGCTTTTCTGCAAGACCCAGATTTGAATCCCACCAACCACATAGAAGCTCACAGCTGTCTGTAACTCCAGTTCCAGGAGATCAAATGTCCTCTTCTGACTTCCATGGTCATGAGGAAGGCCATGTGGTATATATACACACATGTAGACAAAAACTCATATACATATATTTATATATACATATATATTATTTACAAAAATTCCATAATTTTTTGAATGTCAATATGGTTCCACTATTGATAATTCCATACTTGACCCCAAGTGACAGGCTGTGGATGCATTAAAAGTATAATACAAAGTCACCTTCAGGCTATGTAAAGTACATATGACACAGCAATGAATTAGAGGAGAAGGCCCGGGTCACAAGCCCCCAGACATCTAATTATGCATATGTAAATACTTAAAGAAAAACCTGAGAAAAAAATCCTGTAATTTAAAACACTCAGATAGAGAATACCTGACCCATCCTTTAATTGTGAACCAGCTGAAATTCCCTGTACTAGATTGTTTTGAGAGCTATTATGGTCTGAGCAATAAATGAATGATCATATTAATTGTGTTCCCAAGAGGAATATGAATTCTGTATATTATGAAAGATATTAAGAAATATTTAATCAGCCAGGTGGTGGTGGCACACACCTTTAATCCTAGCACTCATGATGCGGGGGCAGGCAGATCTCTGTAATTTCGAGGCCACCCTGGTCTACAGAGTGAGTTCTAGGACAGGTTCTAAAGCTACAAAAAGAAACTCTTTCTCAGAAACAAAAAAACCAAGAAAAAAGAAAAAGAAATATTTAATCATATAGGAATATCTCAGTAAATTCTGTAAATAAAGGGTAAAGTGCAAGATTATATACTTGGCTAAGCCAACTTTTCAAGGCCAACTCTAGCCTCTAGGTTGGATCACACATGGAGTCAAATATGGCTTGAAAATCTAAGTCACCCAGAGGCACAGCTTCCGTTGACTTCAAAATACAAACACACTCTGGTGCTCAGTAAGCCCAACACATTAGTTTTCCCTATAGCACTGTGCAGTTTGCTCTTTTCCTTAGCCATATCCTGCAAGAAATGGCCAGCTTCTGGTTAGGAATGACATCTAAAACAGAAACAAAGCATGTTGCCACCACATTTAAAGCTGTAACAGTGACTTCAGTAAATGCACAGCATAGATCTTTACTGCATATGCCAGGAAGTGTAACATGTCACAAAACTAGCATCCCAGACTTGGGAAGACTGAGGAAAGAGTATCCGAAAGAATAATTTTCTACAGAATTCCCTAACTTTAAGTTTTGAGGGAAACTTGGCTACATGGTACCCAAGTGATGAATCTGGGTTATCAACTGAGCTTGTGGAGGAGTGTTTGTCAAATTCTCTGTAGTGTGTGCATGTTCCGGGAGAGGTACACACCTAAGGAGAAAGGCCACCAGTACTCACTTCAGTACTCTCTTTGTTCATTACCTTTGCATGTGGGAGTTGGAAGCCCATCACCTAAGAACAGAAAACCAGAGGCCAGATGCTCTGGGGCATGAATGCAAATGGGTTATGTGTTTGTCAAAAGGCAGCATTTCCCATCAACCACTGTTTGGCTGCAGGTCCGCCTTATGTGTCTTTTGTTGTAATTTAACATATGTATACACACATCTGTGATGACTTTCCCTTCAAATCCCCCCCCATCCTCTCAAACCCACAGCTTTACTTTGTTTGGCTGTAGAACAGAGCTTTCAAACGGTGTTGATTTTGTTGATTTTCGGTATCATTTGGTGGCATTGCCTATTTTGGTCCAAGTCCAGGTGAGCTCTTGTGTATTGTGATTTTTGAAGCGTTCAAATGTTAACTCTACTTGTCAAGTGTCACATCACAATGCTGATGAGCTTTCACACTCGACAGACTGTTTGTAAAGAGGAGTGGTCCCACCAAGCTCATGCTTACACCTGCCACGCTGGAACAATAGAATAAAGCCTGGCCCCAGGCTTCTCACAGTGCCATTATGGGCTTCTGTGACTCCTCTCTGTCCATCTAAGCTTTCAGCTTTCAGCTCAGCCACGGAGTTTTGTTCCTTTTTATGTCCTGACTCAGTGCCTTTGAATATTCTTTGCCCTAATCTGGGATGTCATTTTCACAAAATTATTAATGTTTTCAACAGAGCTAAAAGAAGTTTGTTGCTCTTATTATATGGCAAAAATTATGAAGTCTTTGATCTCAGGCATCAAACAGTATCTTCTGAAATTCACTTTCTATTTTCAGTACTAGCATACAGAACAAGGGATAAACATCATGTAAAATGGTAGCTTAAACACATCTTACTTTCCAAATCCCATCAAGATGAATCAAAGCAGTTAAGCATCTTCCATCAGCAACAGAAACTAAGGAAGGGTACCATCCATGGCTTAAACTTTAATTCCAGCACTCATGAGTCAGAGTTAGAGGTTGGCATTGCTCTATGAGTTTGAGGCCAGCCTGGTCTACATTGTGGGTTCTAGGCCAGACAGGATATATAGTGAGATTCTGTCTCAAAAACAAAACAAAACAAACTTTTAAACTCTCTGGTACACAGGAATATATATATATTCCTGTGTGTATGTGTGTGTATTATGGGTGAGGGTACCAGGGGCTTTCCTCTAATTCCCTTACAAAGAGAATAAAGATGATAGGGGTCTACCTTGCTAGTATCCTCTAGCCTACAGGGCCAGGGCTGGAGAGGAGCATGAAGCCAAGAACATAAAGCACATTCTTACAGAGCATCAGGGACATGAGCACTATCTGAGGAGTCCATGGAAAGATGATCCTGGCCAGGAAAAGCCATGCACTATATCTAACATGGACAATAACGAAGCAAAAAGCAGACCCAGAAATATGGCTTCCACATCTAGGTTTGTCCAGAGAAGAAACTACACATCAAGGAGTTTCAGACAGGGTCTCACTATGTAACCTGACTGTCCTGGAACTCACTGTGTAGATTAGGCTGGCCTTGAAATCAGAGATTCACCTGCCTCTGCCTCCTGGGAGCTAAAATAAGGTGTGCACCACCACACTCATCAGGATTAAAGGTGTGAATCACCACATGTACTGAGCACCTTCTCCTTTTGCACACTATTTGAACTTCAATTTTCATTGAGAGCACACCCTCTAGTTTATGGTAGAGTAGATGAGTTGAAGCATTCATTGATAGGCAGAGTGGTGTATCCAGGTATAATCTACAAGTACTCAGGGAAAGGTCAGGCCCTGACATATTTGTAGCTATTTAAGCAAGAGTCTGTGATGAACAGAAGCGTCTCCTCACATAAAAACATTAAAAAATAAAATAAACTTAAGTCCTAATCTATAAAAAATATTTCGTAAAATAATAATCACATTTAGGAAGTTTATGAAAGGAAAGAGGCACTTGATAATATCAACCTTAAAATTTCATAAAATAGAATAAAAGATGAAATAAGACAATTTTACTTATGGGGTTGTTCTTTCTTTCCTTCTTTGTTTCTTCCTTCCTTCCGTTCTTTCTCTTTTCTTTCTGTCTTTTTTTGAGATAGTAGTCCTAGCTAGACTTAGACTCATTGGATAACCGAGGTTAACCTTGAATTCTTGATCCTCCTGCCTCTACCTCCCAAGGGCAGAATTTACAGACATGTATAGCACCATGGCTAGCAAGTTAATAATTGTAAATGAAAGGCCAAGTTTAAATATGTGTACACACACACACGGTATAATAATCCAGTTAAAATATTCTGAAGCAGAACTAATTCAAAAGGAAACAAAAGAAGAGAGTATTTAGAAAGGCCTCCCTGAGCACAGGGAGCACAGATGAAATAAACAATGAAAAGTGACATTTCTATTCAGCAGAAAAGAATTATTTTGATAATAAATTATGCTGGTTGGACTGGCTATGTATATGAAAGAAAAAGAACTGCAGGTTACATCAGATTCAGTAAACACAGGTGGATCAAATGTCTGGGTGTGAACATTCACTTGTGTGTGAAATGAAGGATACTTAATAAACTATTTACAAATACTGGAGTGGAAAAAATCTTACACACACAAACACACACACCACCCACCACCCAAGAAACAAAGGAAAATACAAATAGATTCTACTATTTGAAAGTATTAAGGGCTTGAGGTGGTGAAGTGTTTGCTATACACACAAATCTCTAGGTTCATTCCCAGCATCATAAAACAATAAAGTTCTGAAATTATATTCAGGAAATTTTTTTGAACAAAGTTTATCACAAGAGCCCTGCAAAAACGCAAGCAGTGATTAAAATTCAAACTGCAGACTCCTCTAAATAATATTTATTTAGCACATCATAAACACTTACATATAAAAACATTCAATAGTATCCAGAGGAAAGACAGATCAATACACAACTGCAAATATAGCTGCGCACTTGAAATCGAGGCTGCATTTTCCTCACTGTTTATATATGAAAATGTTCGGCACATAAATTTTAAGTCATTTTGGAATTCTCAATCTGATGAAAAGATCTTTCAGGACAAATTACAGTCCTACTTGGACAGCTAGTATCTACATTATTTTTTACAAGTTTTCACACCAAGCTTTTCGCACCAAAAATTTTTACAATTTTTCTAGTGAAATCTGTGCTCTTGAAGTTAATAACCTCAAAATGTCTTCCTGAGTTTAAGAATAATTCTGCATCTTAATTTTCATTTTCTCACAGATCAACTCAAGTCCTCTAATATGATGTAGCTAGAAAGTCTCCAGGGGTACACTGGAGCTGCCTCTCACACAGGAAGCATGGCAGATCTCTACCGGAGCTGCCCCTCACGTGAGAAGTGCAGTTAGGTTTTTGCCTGATGGACTTGCTGAATCAGATACAGGTCTTTACACATACACGCGTTTCCAGAAGTCAAATCATAGGCTGCATTCCAGACCACTCTGAGCTGTGTGCTTCTCCATTGAAAGTCTTTAAGTTTCCAAGGTGAGTTTCATGTACGAGGCTTTTGTTGTAAGTTGTCCTTCATTAATTTGTTAGGTTTCTATTGGCGTCTTCAACTAACTACATCCTTTATCATCAACCAAACGTGTTTATGGTTAACCCACCAAAGACTCTGGAAACCAACCAAAGCTCAGGGGCAGCTTCCTTCAGATGAGGTAATGAAATGATCCCATGGCTTGGAAAGGCTCAAGGAAGCCTCAATGTTAGGAGCGGAACTTTTTCCCTGGTCTAAGGCATCATGCAGATGGCTTCTTATTTTGCTAGAACTAGCATGAATTTCAAAACTGTTGGTTCCTATATTCAAGTAGGCAGCAAAAAAGTGAACACCACATGGGCTGCATTCACCAATACCTGGGGCTTGCTAAACCACTATTCTTTGTGTATTCTAGTTACATAGAAAATATTTTTTTTCACAAGACTTGTATTTTGTTTTTCAGAACTTCATTTTATTCTCCAGAGGGAGGGAGGGAGGGAGGGAGGGAGGGAGGGAG
>NW_026068025.1:3225626-3235093 GCF_014885135.2 Alexandromys fortis | reverse complement strand
AGGGAGAGAATGCTGAATTTTCTGAGAGAAAAAAGGAGGGAAACATTTTTGAACACATGATCAGGCAGTGAGCTGATTCCAGGGTGAAGGGAAGCTAAAGACACTCTGGCTGTAATGACTCTGTGGAATAGTGAACGGCACAGGAGACAAGTGCGCTCTTTACACAGTGGTAATCTCCTCTACAGTCCCCCTTTCATATAGAAATGGCAGTAGTTTCCAATCATGGCAAGGGCTGGGCTGTCTTTCTTCCACCAAATGCTCTGCTAGCTGACAGAGACCATGGAGCTGTGAAGATAGAAATGGGAGGGAAGGCTGGTAAAGGAGTTATATAAGCCAGTGGGGTCTTTGTTTACAAACACAAGCGCTACCAGCTTATCTGTCTCACAGGGAGGAGCTAATACCCAGAATACATAGCCACCATGTTTTCATTTCTATTGCTGCAATTTTTTTTTAATCTTTTTTGAAGCTAATGTTCTTCGGACAGGAAAAAATGGCAAAGACTTCAAAATGCTATTACTCTGCTTCTTCCACCAGAACTTCTCCAAGAACTGACCTGATAAAGTAGAGACATCCAGAATGTACACCAGCCCCTGACATTTGGGGAGTTTCATGCTTCCCTCCATCATCAATGCCAAAAGAAAAAAACAATGATTTTTTTTTCTTTACTGTTCCAGCTTAAAAATTCTAAAGACTCAGGGAAGAACATATCCATATTTTCTAAAACAAATCTGTAAAGATAGGGGTCAGAGAAAAGAGGCATATATAGTCCCTTAGATTATAGTCTGCTAGGCTACACAACAGCTAGGCTGTTAGCTCAGAGATAGAGCATTTGTGTAGCATGTGCAAGGTCCTAGGCTTGGTCCTCAGCATCACACACACACACAGACTGAAACATCACTAAATAGGTAGATACTAAATAGTAGATACTTTAGATAAAGTCATAGCTGTGTATTTTAACGATGAAGGCATATGCAAGTGACTGAATTGTGCTTGCTGAGAAGATCATAGAAGATGGTCAATTTTTACTTTAAGGGCCAAATGAAATGCCTGTGGCCCCAGGAATGCTAAGGTTAAATAAGAAACTGCATAGGAATTTCTATGGGAACTGGTCTCTCCACCAAGGCCAGGGATTCAGTATCACAGAGAGCTCCAAGAGACATTTTTGTCACCCAAGAACATTATACCTCCATCATATGAACTTCTAGCAGCAGCTACAGAAAGAGCACACGCTGTGTGGCTGTGAAATGTTAGAGCTTAAGGACGAAACAGGGTGGCACAGGTACACACGACGGACGTTAGTGCACAGCACATATCAAAAGCCAGCTCCAGCAGTCTGTATGGGACAAGCTATCACACTGATCACTTAACTGAGGGTAACATGTGCACTGAGGACAATGTGTGATCCAGGGGAAATTCAAGGATCAACACATGTGAATCTGAAACATTTTATTTTGAAAGTTAATGTTATAAATTGGGAGCAAATATTTAGTGTTTTTAATGGGTGCTTTCTTTTGAAGATGTCTTCCACCAGTGCTTATTGGTACTATTATGATAAACTTTATAGGAATGGGACAAGTCATCTAAAAATAATTTCCACTATTATTCATGACACCTGTGCATGTCCTGTTCATCATCAACACCTTTGGTTAGAAGGACTGTAATATAAGTGGTTCCATGGAATCCAGACACTGAGATGTTTCCCTGTATCTGCTGGACTCCAGTACTCAACTTCTTAGGAAACAGATCTGATGGCTGTATGTATGTATGTATGTATGTATGTATGTATGTATGTATGTATGTATGTAGATGCTGGAGATTAAACCCAGAGTCTGGTACACACTAAGCAAGCAGCATACCAATGAAGTACATCCTATCCCAGACTTGATGTTTTAATTTTAATGAGTTTTCATTTCAATGCCTATCTCCTAACTGTCCAAACAGAGAAGAAGCCATGACTGAGAAAGTTATGTCTTATACTTTCATTCATTAATTTGTATGTCCGGAAAACAGAATATTTTTATGTTCATTAATAAAAACACATAAGCTTATTCAAATTCTGGAAGAAAAGTATCAGGCCTGCAAGTCACAGCTAACATTTGGAGGTGGCCATCAGTGAAGTTCCAAGCACTACATGGGAGAGATGGCAGGGCTTTCTGACTCAAACCCTTGGGATTCTGACTCAAAAGAGAGAGATCAGCTAACCAACCAGCCTCAGAATGGGAGAGTTTGGAAGAATTTACAAACACTGCCTACTCATAGTTCCTAATCTAAACAGAGTAGAGCCGCACAGGAAAGGAGACAGTGCCAGTGGGTGAGAAGAATGAGTTTACAGAGCATGATTATTTTCTGTGACTTTTGCATATTTCTCTTTATAGCTCATGCAATTTCTGTTTTATGATTGACTGTTGCTGTTAGAATAATTCAGGCATGAATAGTCACAATTGCTTTATCTTATGAATTAAATCCTTTGGCATCATAAAAAAGAAATGAATTAACATCAAGATATTAGTATTAAGATATTGAGATACATGGGAACATATATATGTACTTATATTGCTATATACATATATATGTGTGTGGGTGTATATTTATACACATATTTGAGGAGTAGCTGTGTGTGGTATGTGTATATATGTGTATGTATATATGCTCACTTGTGCTTGTATGTACAGAGACTAGACAAGATGTCAAGTGTTTTTCTCTATTGCTCTCTGCCTTATTTTTGTGAGACAGGATCTCTCAATGAACCTGAAGTTCACTGTTTTAGCTAGGCTAGCTAGCCACTGAACTCCTGGAATCCACCTGATTGAACCCCCAATTTGTGCCCATGACCAGCTTTTTTACTTGGTTACTGGGAGTTTGAATTCAGGTCCTCATGCTTACAAAGCAAGTATACTTACATACTGAGTAAGCCATTTTTCTAGCCCCCCACCCCCGTTTTATGATTTATTTTTATTTTTTTTTAAAAAGATAGGATCTCATGTAGTTCATGCTGGCCTCAAATTCACTTATCCTTTTGTTCAAGTATGGGCTAGAGATGTCACCAGCATACCGGGCAATCCCGTGAGTAAGATCAATTATTCTGACTCTACAGGAGTGACGGCATGTGCCTACAGTTCTAAATACTAGGGAAGATGAGGTGGGAGAATTACTTGAGCTCAAAACAAAACACTCAAACCATACGAGACACAAAAATAAAAAAAACCACACATTTGAAAATACAATGGGACTAAAGAATACTAATGAGTTAAATACAACTGACTTCGCTTTAGTAACTTGGTCGTTGATAACAGACGCTGTTCTGTACTCCTACCCAGGCTCCTCATTTGCTCACCTATCAGCTTCGCTCTACAGTGATTCTGAATGTCCACTGACACAGAACGGGAGTATGAATTGCTAGCCCCTTGTTAGAGCTGTGCTGCATCCCGGCTGCGCTTATCTTCTCTCAGCTGTGCCTGGAGGACCTCATCAGAGAATCCTCTGCAAGCTGTCTGGCTGGGTCTCTCCGTGAATGACCCTTGGGTTCTTACGAGATGACCGTCAAAGTCAAATCGCATGTCAGGCAAGAACTTGCTCCACCAAGATGGAAACATTAAGCTGCATCAGGAGCTTCAAGGATGTGGGCTGGCTTCCATTTTTGTTCATATGGTAGGTTCGGGAGGGCACTGAGTTACCAGCAAGGAATTTTCAAAAAGTCAGTTCTTCAAGGAGGCAGCTTGTGAGAAGTGTGAAATCAGATACGCCTAGCATCAGCAGTTGTCCCATGTCTTGCCAAACGCAATGAGAGGCAAATATCCACTCTGAAGCCTAATGGTAACCGTTGTAGGTCCTAAAGTTCTGAAAGGTTTTGTGATAAGTTGCTTGACTTGGGTAGTTGGTTTAAAATGTTCAGGAAAATCAGAAAATGGATGTGTTTTTAAAGGGACAGAATGCAGCACACAGACACAGACAGAGGTTTCCGGTTCCATCAGAGTTTCGGCTGGGATCTGAGACCCTAACGGGAAATGCACCATCTTGTACAATAATCTATGCAGAGTCACCATAGAAATGCAGAGCCCATCTTTTACACAACATTAATCTTTAAAATAATGCAAATAGTAAGCAATACAAGTTATGGCGTGGTTCCTCTTCCAAAGACATACAATGTGGAAGCAAGACAGACGACAAAAGCGGGTACACAGGCAAACAGAAGGATCATGTGATCATCTCAGTGGGGGACATCAGGAAACCTTTATTCCTATTCTCCTTCTGACTTCAATTTAAAAAAAAAAAAAACCGAAACAAAAACTTCACATTCTTTGGTGGCCAGAAAGTAACTTTACTACAAAATAATGGTCTTGAGAGCTGACTACCAAATCCTTTTGTAGCCAAAGGAACAAGGCACACCCGAAACAGATTTGATAGACAGAATTCAAAGAAACAGAATTGTGAGAAGAATCTAACAACTTTCCCAAGGCTGTGAAACTCATGATCACTGATCAGACCCCAGGCTCAGGAAGTAAGTCAACACCAGCCTTTCTAATCCTGGGAAGCACGAAGATTATGGCAACCTCCAGACTAATATTTAGAAGCCACTAAATTTTACTTTAAAAGACAGTATTTTATATTTGAAAGACATTTGGAAATTCAACATTAATTTCTGAACACTCAAAATGCTCAAAGTTAAGGATACTGACTCCCAATTAATGGAGAACGTCACACTACTAATGACAAAAGTGCTGTTTATAATTTTGTCTATGAATCCCACTTAAATTTAAATTTTATTTTATGGATATGAGTATTTTGTATGCATGCATGCTCATGTATGTGCATGCCTTGTACCCTCTGAGACCAGAAGAAGGCATCAGATCTCCCCTGGGACTGGAGTTACAGATAGCTGTGAGCCACTGTATGGTTGTTGGAAATCCAACCAGGGTCCTCTGAAGAGCAGCCAGTTCTAGTAATTGCTGAGCCATCTCTCCAGCTCCCCACTTAAATTTTATATAATAATATATTTCAAGTTTGCTTTAGGAACACCCTCCTCTTAAACACGACTGGACTGAGGTATTGTGAGCCACCTGATATGGGTGCTGGGAATTAAGTTCAGTGAACTCACTATGTAGCTGAGGATAACTCCAACTCCTAATCTTCCTGCCTCTGTCCTTGAGCTGGGATTACAGGTGTCAGTCGCCACTGACCCCAGCAGAAACATGACTTTTCTTGTTTCTTTTTGTTTGAGGCAGGGTCTCACTATGTAAGGTAGCCTTGGCTGGCTTCTTCTATCCTTGTGCCTCTACCTCTGAAGTCGAGGCCTTTCTGCAAGAGCCCATGATCAGCAATCAGGAGACACAGCCCTGGGCTGGTGGAAATGGATCCTTTATCTGGAGGCAGTGCTCTTTCAAAATCATTTTAGCTTTTCCTGATGTATGAGACCAAGTTAGTATTCGCAAGTGTGCTCTCCTTATGCTGATAAATACTAAAATCTAACAGGTACCTTTTCTTTAAGTATAAGAGACATCTGGCTAGATCTTTTCCTTCACATGTAGGTGATGTGTTTTTTTCTAAAATCCTGTGCAGAACTCTAACAGAATTTTTTAGCTGCATAGTGACGATGGTAGTGGTACAGTGATCCTAGAAAAAACACAGCAAAACCTGGCACAGAGAGACACAAAAGCATCCCATCCCCCCACGACTCAGCAGCCTAGCCACTACATACACACACACACACACACACACACACACACACACCATACACAGATCAAGAGAGAAGCAAAGCACTGGTCATGTGCCCATTAGACTCACAGAAGTATGGCTCTTCCTGTGACCCACCTGCTGTGTCCCTGTATGTCCCCCAGCTCCTTTTGCAGCCTGGCATTCTTCTCTTCCTCCTCCAACAACCTCCTCTTCACAGTTCGCAGTTCCTGTTGAGCCTCACACTTGATGTCATTGGCCACCACCACTGCAGTCTGCAGGTCTGCCTGGAACCGCCTCCATTCCTCAGTTTCTTCCTAAAAAATGACAGAACCCACATGTCCCTCAGATACTGGGCAGGGAGCTGGGGTCTCTATGCATGGGCTCCCGAATCCTAGTATCAGCCACCAAGAAAGAGGATTAAGTAGAAAGATGTGGCTTTAATTGTGTCTCGCTACTTGGAAGAGGCACAAGAGGTAACTCCTTGGTGTTACAGAGTTCTGCAACTAAAAACTGATTGCTTTAGTTTCGTATCCTGCCAGAAAGGACATATAACTCAGATTTATGGCCTCAAGATGTTCTAGGACAGTGGCTCTCAACGTGTGGGCTGTGATGCTTTGAGGGTTGTATATCAGACATTTATGATTCATAACAGTGGCAAAATTACCGTTATAATGTAGCAATAAAATAATGCTGTGGTTGGGGGGTCATCACAACATGAGGAACTTTATTAAGGGGTTGCAGCAACATGAAGGTTGAGAATCATTGCTCTGGGAGAAGCTGGCTGGGTAAAATGGCAGGGTACTTTCCCAGTGTTTCCGACCTAAGACAGGAATAATGTCTAATAAGATGATAGAGGAGGTTCCTGGTCAGGGCTTACCTTTATCTGTTTCGTCAGGGTCTTCAACTGCCGTTCTAGGTCTGATTTCTGCTCCTCCAGCTTGATCACACTGCCTAGAAGGAAATGAGTTAGATGGGGGTTAGAAAGTTGCAACACTCCTGGACAAGGTAAGCTTCAAACCAAGAGGACAGTTCTAGAGACAACAGGCTTAAAACCTAACCCTCTCCAGTAAGTTATGTTGTAAGGACTGTGAAAACAGGGCTAGAAGCAGAGTCCTCCACGACAGAACTGGATGGCATGCCAGAGGTGCTTGGGTTATATCCTCAGAAGGTTGTATGCTCTGTCACGTAGCACTACAGAAGGAGGTCTCAGCAGTCACACAGCTCAAACTCTTACCTCGGGCTTCCCTGCCAGTCACACACAAGCTTCCTGAATAGCCTTTATTACTGAAATTTGGAGGGCTCTGGTATAAGAGAGGAGTCTACTGGTTATTACTCCTGTGACTTTGAAACTCGTTTCTCGAGTCACCACTCCTAACCCTGAGAATCACATGGGACACAGGTGGGCAAGCGTAAGCTCTAGACCCATGGGTTCAGAATCTCTGAAGATAGCCAGGATCTGGGCCCACATATAGAACAACTCCACAGGCGGCACAACTACCTTTCGACAATTAAGAACTAATTTTGTCCCTTGTTCTCCCTGCCTCCAGCTCTCTCCACACTGCTATCAGAGGCATTTAAATGTGTTAAATACGACAATCACCAAGCAAAAATTCCTAGTGTTTGTCTATTAAGGATATGAATCAAGCTAGCCATAGTGGTACATACTTAAAATCCTAGTCCCTAAGTCACAAAGTGACTCTCTCTTAAAAAAAAAAAAAAAAAGGAAGAAAGGAAGAAAGGAAGGATGGAAGGAAAGAAAAGGAAGGAAAAAAAAGACAGAAATAAAATTTTAATGGGAGGGGGCTCAGGAGCAGGCTATGAATTAGAATCTCCAGAGAAGGCTGGGATCCATTACAGTAACGTTCTGCCCAGAGGCTCGGAACCAGCTTTTGGAGTCTGAGGTTTATGTTTAGGATCAATGCCACAGAGTAAGAAGTCCCCCCCTTCATTTCTTGTTGTTTTGTCTGTCTCTCTCAAGGATCTCGTGGGAGGAAAGGATTAATCTAAGGCTGGATTTGAGTGTCCCTGTCTTCCTGACACAAATATACTTTAATAATACCTTGATATCCCTAGCAGGAGTTTAAAAGCTTCTCAGAAGATGGTCCGTGTTATTTTCAGTCTCAGATATATTATGATATAATCACTAGATGTGCGCCTGAAGTTTGCTCTGGACATTAATTATACACTGGTTTTCTTGGTGTGTCTGGGCTGACTTTGAAGGATTTAGAGACAATACAACCACATTCTCCACAGTGCTAAATCACAAAGCAAAACAAAACAGAACTTGTCTCCCTTGACCTTATTCTTTATAAAGAGGGTGCTATGTTTGGAAACAGACAGTGGCCAGATATTTAATTGCATTCTCAAGAACGACTATTGAGCCTGGGTGACACTGAACGCCAGTGCTCTACAGTCCATGACAAAGGCAATGGCACTGTCTCTCTGACACCAGCCTCGTAATCCAGGCACAGAGCACACCATTAGCTCCTCTCACAGAAACCATGCTTACTCAACTAGAGAATTCTGGACTGCGGCGTTCAAAGGAAACACAGTGCTGAATTTCTGTAAGCTTTTGGTTGCATTTTTCATCATCCGAAATACTGCTCGTATGTTATAGTTCTGCGAGCCAGAGTCCTTGTAAAATAGGCCAGTCCCATAGCATCAGGAACTTCATCTGCCCTGTTTTTTTTTTTTTCCCCAATACCAAACAGGAACCTCTAGCATTCTTCTGTAGCCCCCTTACCTATGCAATCTTCTTGCTGTAAGTAACCTTTCTCTTATGCCTATGGGTACACAGTGAGAAGGAGTGAACATTTTCCTGGCCCTGGGCTAGGTTATGAAGAATTCCTCTTGTCTCTGGCATTGCAACACTGCCGGCTACTGGCCTTCATTCCATGAACTTATAAGGCTCCTCCCCGCCCATCGATGAAGATGTATCACTGTGCATAGCTGCTATCACCCCAGCACTTGCGTTAGGATTGGAGAAGGTCCTTCTCCTCTGTCAGGATACACTGGACTCCTGAGAGGTTGATAATAAACTTACATTCACCATCACAAAAGCTCAGGCCTGACCAAGATTCTCTAACACATCTATTTCTTTTAGTATTTCAAATATCAAAAACCATGAAAAACAAGTACAAAAGTGTTTGTGGGACAGCATGTAAAAACCACTTGCGGGCTGTTGTTGGCTCAGTGGGTAAAGACACTTACCACCAAGCCTGACAACTCTGAGATTGATCCCTGGGACTCATATGGTAGAAGGAGAGAATCAATTCCCACAAGCTATCTTCCACACTCAAAGTAAATAAAATTTCTAGGAAACAACCCTTCTCAAGACAGAGTAATACCATTTTTAGTTATATATCAAAGGATGCTCAATCATGCCACGAGGACATGTGCTCAACTATGTTCATAGCAGCTTTTGTTTGTCATAGCCAGAACCTGGAAACAACCTAAATGCCCCTCGACCAAAGAATGGATAAGGAAAATGTGGTACATTTACATAATGGAGTACTACACAGCAGAAAAAATAACAACATCTTGAATTTCAGGCAAATGGATGGAGCTAAAAAACATCACTTTGAGTGAGGTAACCCAGACCCAGAAAGACAATTATCACATGTACTCACTCATAAGTGGCTTTTAAAGATAAAGCAAAGAAAACCAGCCTGCAAATCACAATCCCAGACAAAAATGAGGACCCTAAGAGAGACTTACATAGATCTGATCTACATGGGTAGTAGAAAAAGACAAGATCTCCTGAGTAAATTGGGAGCATGGAGACCTTGGGAGAG
>NW_026068025.1:3179612-3225519 GCF_014885135.2 Alexandromys fortis | reverse complement strand
AAAAAAAAAAGATACTTGTACACAGTATCAGAATTTAGATCAGAAAGCAGAAGTCTCCTGAACTGGGTCTCTGCTGGGAACAGAGATTTTTCTGACTTTTTGGCTGACCTTTCACCTCTCTCTGCATATCCCCAAACCAGGAAGGAGTTTCGAGTACCAGTGGGGGGCATGGTATGCGTATATTAGTGAGCAGGTGAATTCAGGAATACAGAAACTGTGAGTAATGAGTCTGCTGTGCACACATGGTAGGAAAACTCCTCAGGCAACTAAACAATTAGTAATAATTAGTGCCACACAAAGTTTTATTAACTAAGTCTTGTTACAAAAGCAAAGTTCATTAGATGTGATATCTGATAAGGCTGGCTTGAACAAAAGCAAAGGATATTTAATTAAAAAAATTTTTTAGATGTCTACCCCCACCCCGGGCAGTGGGGGCACACATGCCTTGGGAGGAAGAGGCAGGCAGATCTCTGTGAGTTCAAGACCAACCTGGTCTACGAAGTGAATTTCAGGGCTGCCAGAGTTATTATACAGAAAATATCCTGTCTCCAAAAAAAAAAAAAAAAAAAAGGAAAAAGTCTTCTCCTATTCAAAGCAGTGACGTCATAAAGCCATATACAGTGCCTCTTCAGATACCAAGTGCCTAACAAATCTGTGAGAAACCCTACACCTTCCACCAATGGGAAGCACGCCAGACCTGACCACAGGCATGTATTATTTGTTTCACTTTGAGCAGATGACCTAGCTCTCATGCATCAGATTCTGAAGACAACACACCGCTGTTCACAAAGGCTGTGAACAATTTATTCTAAATAACACTCTTAAACCCTGAAGGTCATCCTCAGGGGAAAAGCCTCTCGTGGTGACAGCTGAATTCAAAGCAGGTTTGGCTGTCTAGAGATGGAGGCCTCCGGATGCTGCACAGGTACACCTAACACTTCCAAAATGCACCTGACCTCCTGCAAGAGCTGTGGTCATCTATCATCTGTCACCCAGCTGTTTATTTAATTTCAGAGATTACTGCTTGTCCCATGAGTGCTGTTTGCTTGGGAGATTCCAGCGATCAAAAGACAGGCTCCCTGACACCCCAGCCGACACACGTCCTTAGAAACTCCTCCTGTCTGCCGCCCACCACGACAGCATCTGCTACCCCGGCTGCACCTCTCCGGGTCTGACTTCACTTACTTTCCAGCTCACTGATGAGCTGATTGTTGTGTAACTTGACGGCACGGTGCTGCTCCACCTGATCTTCCAATTCAAATATGGTTTCTTTCATGTCTTTGATTTCTGCGTCACTCTCTGAAGCTTTCTCTTGTAATTTTAGGCTGGTCCTGCTCAGTTGTTCTGCTTGATGATCACAGACCTCCTTCAGGTAAGAGTAATCTTTTTCCATCTAGAGAACAAGGAACATTGTCAGTTTAACAACGGCAACAACAACAACAACAACAACAACAAACATTCATATATCTCCAGGAAGACTTGCTGGATGCACTGGCATATGCCACTTCTTGTTGTTCTTCAGTCTACAAATGTTAAGAGAGAGACAATGTGTCCAGAGGGCTGGGTTCTGTGCCCCTTTTTACAAGCAGGTGGGGAAAAATGTACTCCTATCATATGTGACTCGTTCTTCCCCTATCAGGGCAGAACAGGGAATCAAGAAAACCTGAGAGGACACCCTAACCTCACATTCGCTATAGAGCAGCGCCCTCTGCTGGTGAGATTCAATGTCCTGGACGCCTGAGCCAGAGATAAACCTCAACCTTAGAACACCAGGTTACGTTTCTTTGGAAGACACCCTACATAAAAATCTGGGTGCACTAGAAACAGAAAGTCATTCAAGCACATTAATTGCATCTGTTTAACTTTAATTAACACACTTAGATGGCAAAAACAACAATGCACAGACAACAAATTTTGCCATATTTGCTAAATCTTTTAATTCAATAAAACATGTTAATGCCGCAACCTTTTCTTCTATTTCAGCAAGTAACAGGCATTGTTGTAAAGTTAGTGCATGGTCATTCCTTGAAGGCTTTCCCACACTTATTACATTGTGTTTAAGCCCTTGATAATATATAGACTCATTCTAGGTATTTTGAAACTTTACACAACTGGTTGTATATGTGTGTTGACTTGCAGTATGTAATTTGCCTTTGTCTTTGTCTTGTACTAGACAATGTTTATTATGCTATTTTAATTTTAAATGTTAGTATATGTAGATTGATACACACTACAACAGGTTACTTATGTGTGGCCTGTGCATTTTCACATGTATGTGGGCACATGTATGAGTGTATGTATACAAGCTTGCATACATGTTTAAAGGTCAGATTTGACATCAGTATCTTCCTTGACCACTCTCTACCATCGATACTGAGGTAAGATCTCTCCTTGAACCCAGAGCTAGTTAATTCAGCTAGCCTAGCTAGCTGGTTTGCTCTGGGGAGTCCCTGTCTCTACATCCTGAGTACTGAGATTAGGCAGGCTACCATGCCTGCCCCATATTTTACCTGGGTGTCAGGGATCCAAATTCTAGTCCTCATACCTCCATAGAAAGGGTTTTATCATCTACTAAGCCATCGCCCCAGCTGTCACTAGATTATTTTAATTATTACATACTGGAAATCCACTGCCATTCTGTTATTATAAAAAAATGCTACAATAAACACTGTCCTTTTTCTGTCACAATTTGACATTAGTAATAGGCATATATTTACTGGACAATATAAGCTTGATATGTAATAGATTTTTTCCTGTTTTTAAAGTCTGGCGTGCAGTCTTCACATCCACTTTTTTCCAATTGCAGTTCTGGCTGGGGACTCTATAGGAACAGGGACCTGGTCTACTTTATCTACCACAGCACACAGCAAACTTGGAGTCTTGCAGGCTCATGGCTAGACTCCTCAGGCAGAGGCATGTCACCTGGAGCACAGATATACACATGTGACTAGTGGGAAATACTATGAGTGTAATATTTCTGGGGAACATGAATGAGGTCTCTGAGTGCAGCTGAGAGTGCTGATTTTCAGAGATTTTGGTTTTCTTTCCCATACACTGATTCATCATGATCATGGGCACCAAAGAGCAGCATGCATGTGGAGGGAACAGAAGTGCAGACTGTGGTCAATCTACAAATCAATACTGTTGCAAAAGCAGTCACTTCTTCTTGATATAAAAGATATCCTCCAAGTCTAATGAAATAGTCAGAAAACTTTGTTGTTTTTGTTTGATTTTAGAGTTTTGGTTGTTTTTTGTTTGTTATTTATTTAGAGATAGGGTCTCGTCTTCATAGCTACATAGTCCTGGATGTCCTGGAGCTCACTATTTTGACCAGGTGGGCCTCAAACTTGCAGAGAGCCACCTGCCTCTGCCTCCTGAATGCAGGGATTAAAGGCGTGCACTACATGCCCAGGCAAAAAAACTTTGCTTTTTTTAAAAAGTAATTTTACCATTTCATCTCATAAGGACACTCACTAGATCAAAAGAAGAGGTTAATTATGTTCATTTTATAGATTAACAAATATATATAGGGAAATTAGTAAAAAAGAAGAATATGGGCTGGCGAGATGGTTCAGCAGTTAAGAGCACATAAGAGATAGTTCAGCTGTTATGAACACATACAGTTCTTCCAAAGGACCTCAGTGACTCCCAGAACCCACAATGGGAGGTAACTCCAGCTCCAAGGAATCTGATGTCCTCTTCTGGTCTCCACAGGCACATTCACATAAGTGGAACGTCCAAACTCACAGGCACGCAAACAAACTATTTTAGAAAATTCAGCATGCCTAGCAGCAGAGAACAAAGCTCTGTATTTTTATGACCACTGGGGTCATAAAAAAGATGCCTCTTTTTGTGATACTGGCTTCCTGCTGCCCGGCAATGCAAACTTTTGAATTTAGTTTTTCTAATTTGGGAATTACACTATCAGATAGAAACCACTTCCAAGCACTCCAAGCATCTTTCATCTCCAGTCAGATTCAAACAAACAGATTACCTCAGAGAGAGGACATCAAGAGTCCGTCCTGATTCACCAACAATGACCAAACCCGGGAAGCAGCCTAGTCAGCTGTGATCAGACCAGGCTAGAATCCTAGGACGTGTCACCACCCCCTCCACTGCCCCCTTGTGACAGTGAACTGGGGAAAAGCACGGCTACAGGCCAGTTTCCTTGCAAGTACCTGGAGAAAGGCACGTGCACACAGCAAAGTTTTTGAGGCGTGCTCCCGATGCTCACTGTGGGAAAGACATGGAGGCAGGACTGGCAGAAGTGGCTGTCTCACAAGGGCATCCACTGACCCCTCAGGAAGAGGGCTACACCCAGCATTCCCTTTGTTCTGCCTCAGCTGCAAAGGCCGTGGTCTTTATTTTCTCAGTGGATTAGCCGTGAGAAGCACCACCCAGGGAGGGCCATCTTGGAAGGGGCTCCAGTTGGGTGCTGTCAGCTGCCATATTGATCCCCAACAGCTGGAGAAAAAGAGTACTTTGGTAGCGGGAGTCCTGGGTGCAGATGTTAGAGGGTTATATTGCCATAAACATTATCTGGAGTCTTTCCTGCAGGAGATGTGTGACTAACTGGCTGTGACGGCTTTAGCACTGGGTGAGTGGACTACATGGAATAATGCTTTCTGTAAGGTGAATCTGTAGTCTTTAGTTTATTACGTGAAAAACAGCACAAAGGACATCAAGATGGAGATCAACTATGAACCAAGGCCTTATCATCACACAAACTACCCCCAAGACAGAGAATGCTGAATAAACTGAATAAGAAAACAGATGTATAGCCAATACAACAATATCACCAATGCATAAGGAAGCAGAAGCCCGGGACATTAAAAGTAAAAACACGATGTGAGGTGAAAACGGTGTCTGAACATTTTAGTTTACAGCCTTGTTTAATAGTTTCTGATGGCAAAGAGAGCATCTTGAAAAATCAGGCCCGGCCTTTGAGAAACCATTTTATCTTCTACTCAAATAGTCATACACCAGGAACAAAGACCAGGGTGGGCATAGAGCTAGGTTACTGCCATAAATTCTGGATGAATTCTAGCAACATTGAATTTGTTCATCCAGGAAGGAACACAGGGAGTGGTGCTGCGCAGAGGAGAAGCCTGGCGTGTGAAACCCCTGCTTCTGTTGTCAAGACAGCAGCGTGGAGGCTTTGTTTCCACAGGGCTGGGGATGAACCCAGGGCCTTGTGCATGCCAGGCCAATACCCTACCACTGTGTAACATGTCCAGCCAGAGTTGGTCATTTTACTAGATTTGGTTATTATGCTGTCCCTTAAATAATTTTGAATACTAAAAAATTAATAATGGTGATCAGTCAAAGATGTTAAGATTCCTCTCTACTCTTTTCTCTTCTTTAAAAATTATTTTATGTGCATGAATATTTTGGCTTTATGTGTTTCTACACATCACGAACATGCCTGGTGCCTGCAGAGATCAAAAAAGGGTATCAGGTCTCCTGGAACTGAAGTTACAGACAGCTGTAAGGACCATGTGGGTGCTGGGAACTGAACTCAGGTCTTCTGGAAGAGCAGCCAGCACTCCTAACTGCTGAGCCTTTGCGCTAGTTCTTACCTTCCTTTTCAATGGTGCCTCCTCCCAACAGAGTTAGACGTTATAAACCTACGAATGTGATGTGGGAGTGATTTCTTATTAATAAAGAAACTGCCTAGGCCCATTTGATAGGCCAACCCTTAGGTAGGCTGAGAAAACAGAACAGAATGCTGGGAGAAAGAAGCTGAGTCAGGGAGTCGCCATGATTCTCACTCCCGACACAGCTACACGTTAAGATCTTCCCTGGTAAGCCACACCTCGTGGGCTACACAGATTATTAGAAATGGATTAGGTCAATGTGTAAGAGCTAGCCAATAAGAGGCTGGAACTAATGGGCCGGGCAGTGTTTAAAAGAATACAGTTTCCCTGTAATTATTTCGGGGCATAAGCTAGCCATGCGGATGGCCGGGTGCCGGGGACACAGCCCCGCCGCTCGTATTTCAACACGAATGTGCATCAGGACATTATCATTACACACATTTTTACTGCTTATAGAGGGAAGGAGGGGCGAAGGAGGTCATGACCTAGGAGGCACGTGGCCTAGAAGCTGAGCAGTCATCGATGTCATGTCAGTGACCGTACCACAGGAGTTGAGCAAAGCCTTGGTGAGCAGGTCTGAATGTTGTTCCTGCTCCCAGGAACTCTCCTCACGCTTCCCTGGATTCTGTGTCCTCTCAGGAAACAGCATAACCACGCTTCCAGCCACCCAGGCCTGGATCTGCGCAGGGAATGAAATGCCTCTTTCTGCAATCCCCAATAACAAGTCAGTACTCACCAAACCCTACTATGTCAAACTCCTAATCTAAGTGGCTCTCCATTCCCTGCCCTCCTATTCCCATCTACCTAGTCAGCCCTTGGCTTTCTCATCTGTGGCCAGTTAATCTTTCTCAACTGTAAATGTGGTTCTATAATTATTTTTAAAGATTCCTCAGACCAGGCCAACAAGATGTGGGTGAAGTCACCTGCCACCAAGCCTGACCTGAGTTTGCTTCAGAAACTCCACAGAAGAAATAAACCCTGACCTCCACACGTAAATTGTGGCACATGCACCCAAAGCAAAATAAATAAATAAAAAATGTAAAAAAAAAATCCAAATAAGCAAAAACAAAGACTCAAACTAAAAGATTAAAAACAAGACAAGCTGGATTTCATAAAATTAAAATGGCAAAGTATGGCCCTCCAGAGACATTATATAATACAGTAACAAATGACCCTAATTATTGAATAATAAACAAAGTGGAGTGTATCTGTACAATGCAGTATTAGCCAGGGGAGAAAAAGAGAAGTTCTGACACACGCCACACATGGATTTACCTTGACAACACCATGCTAAGTGAAGAAAGGCAAAGACAAAGGCAAAAGGCCACATCATGAATGATTCTTGAAATGCCTTGCATAGTCAAATCTACAGAGCCAGAAAGCAGATTACAGACAGCCAGGGGTTAGGGGGGCATGACCCGGGGAGTTAGCTGCTACTAGGTTCCAAGTTTCTTCATGGGAGACAAGAGCCATCAATCAGACTATTGTGGTGGCTACACAACCACATGAACATACTAAAAAGCACTGATCTGTTCACAAAGCTCGATACTTTTTTTAAACCCTTCCTTTCCTCTCTTTTCCCTTTTTCATCCTCCCCCACCTTTAAGACAGAATCAGTATGTAGCTGAGACTGGTCTCAAATACATAATGGCCTCAAATACATAATGGATGCCAAGACTGGCGGTGTGTGTGTGTGTGTGTGTGTGTGTGTGTGTGTGTGTGCCGGGATTGAGACACAGAGGCTTCTTTTCAGGTGGAAGAACAGCAACCTTTAGTTTGCCCAGCAACCTTTTATACCTCTACTCCTTCTATGGAGACCCCCGGCCAGGAAGAACACAAACATCCTTGTCAATTACAGACCGCAAGGAAGTTCCGCTCTCAGTAAGGAGGAGTGAGGGCAGCTGGATCACAACACATAATCTTCCTGCCTCAGTCAACTAAGCACTTGGGATTGCAGGTGTGTACCATCATGCCCAGCTAAAACCACTTTCTTCAAGACTGATATTATTATTATTATTATTTATACAGTGCTCTGCCTGCGTGTATCCTTGAAGGCCAGAAGAGGGCACCAGATCTCATTCCAGTGCTTGTGAGTCACCATATAGTAGCTAGGAATTGAACTCAGGACCTCTGGAAGAGCAGTCAGTGCTCTTAACCACTGAGCCATCTCTCCTGTCCCAAACTCCATTTTGGGGAGGGGGAAGGTTCAAGACAGGGTTTCTCTGTCTAACAGCCTTGGCTGTGCTGGAACTCACTCTGTAGACCAGGTTGGCCTTCAACTAACAGAGATCCACCTGCCTCAGCCTCCCCAGTGCTAGGGGGATTAAATGCATGCGCTGCTACCACGAGGCCATTTTTTTTCTTTGCTGTAAATTCCCCCCCACCGTATCAAAACAGTGTAAAGATCTCCTAGTTAATATTAAGGCTTTACTTTCTCTGAACCAAAGGCTGTTGGTTTTAACACCAGTATATAAGTCGTGAGATCTGATCTGAACAAGATCCTGTCTTGTCTTTCATCTCTTTCTTCCTTTTTGTGTGAGACAGGGCTTCTGTGTAGCCCTGGTTGTCCTAGAACTCACTCTTGTAGGTCAGGCTAGCCTTGTACTCAGAGATCCCTCTGCCTCCCAAGAGCTGGAATTAAAGGCGTGTGCTGTGACCACCTGGCTGTCTTTCATTTCAAGAAGCAGTGCAAGTTCATGATTAAGGGTATGTGTAATACGTACAGTCTGGCCTAGGTTTGAACCCTGGCTTCAGCAATGAACAAGTTAGGCTAATAATTGTTCTCTGCCTTGGTCTGCACAGTTGTAAAGCAACAGATAGTGACTGAAGAGATGGCTCAGGGATGAAGAGCACTGAAGCTCTTCTATATCACCTGAGTTTGGTTCCCAGCACTCACTTCAGGCAGCTCACAACAGTCTCAATCCAGCTCCAGGGGATCCGACACCTCTGGCCTCCATGGGCACCTGCACTTATGTGCACAGACACACACACTTAGATAAAATTAAAAACAGTAACAATACATAATAAAAATAATGTGGTGTCTACCTACAGGAAACGCTATAGTTAAATGACCTAGAGTTCTTCTGCTCAAAACCAGGGACAAAACCAGGAACAGACAAAATGCCTGTCAGACCTGACATCAGTGGCTCTGGGCTCTGCTCTGAGGGTCAGTACCTCAACATCTGGCCATGGTTGGTCAGTCCTCAGCAGCCAAAGCTACTCGTTCTTGGGGCCTCCCTGGAACCCTTCCAATGGCAGGGCCACTCGTCCCCTGCAGCTTCTCTACAGTCCTACTTTCCTTCTTTGCCTTTCTCGGTTTTCTGTTCTCTACAGTACTTCCCCTTCCACAGTTCTCAGCTTTCCTCTGCGCCCAGGAGGAGTTCTGTAGACATCCTCTAGCTGCCAGGTGTGCCCAAGTCTAGCAGCCCTTGGTTGTGATCTGCTCTTGGTGCAATTACCTCAGCCTACTCTACCCAAGATAAAACCCCGAGCAGGTAACAAAATGACAAAAACGTACTGGAGACTGCTGTAGCACAAGAGGATAGTGAAAAAGATGGAGTTCTCCTGGACTACTCATGAGACAGAGCAGGGGGGACTCTTCATACTTAGAGAAAGGCAGGATCATATACACATACAGTCACTGGTCCACCAGTCTGTGCAGGGCTGCCCGTTGTAAGACCAGGGTATAAATTTTTAGATCTGCTTTAGGTAGACGTGTTCCTCCCTAACCAAGCTGGGAACATCTGCAAAGTGGGTGGAGATATAAACAGCGGCTTCTATGGCAGCTATGACAGCCGAGGCTGCTTCTGCAGCTGGAACAAAGCCTATCAGGGTTGTCAGGATGACAGTCCTCAGGTAACTGAAGAAGTGAATGCGTGATGAATAGTAGTAGTGATTTCCAGAGTTATGGGGAGGGGTATGGGGAGACAAGGGCAAGGCACTGGAGCGCACCACAAGATGACAGCAGTGGTCACCAGCTGGTCTGGTTCTCTGCCTAACCTTGGGCTTCAGGACAGTTGCCACTGCACTGGTGACAAGGGAAGGGTTTGAAAGCTGTCAACCAAGCAGCTGAGTTACTCATTTTTAGCAGTCCTTGGCAGCTTTAGTCATTTAAGAAGTATATGTAACCAATATCCAGCAAAACTAACGTTCTTCTTCAGTAAACTTTATCTAGTACTTAACTGAAAGCCAGTGTCCTTAAGGGAAGAAACAAAAAAGATAGTCTTGAGAGTATCTAGAACATACACGAACATTAAAATATTAGTTATTATTAAAGTATTACAGACTTTCATCTATCTATTTAAAAAATGTTACTAAATATCTGATATGCAATGTATTATAACTACTATAATATCACAATGCTAAGAGTGGAAGGCATACAGTAAAACACAAAAACAACAGCCCGAGAGCACTGCCAGGAGGAACGTGTGTTTGGTTTGCTGTTCTTGTTTTGACATCTAGCATGGCTACTGCAGAACCCTTCTGCTGCAGTCTACTGAAAACAGAGGTAGCAATATTATATTCTTATTGACCTAAATCTGGTGGGGATTTTGTTGTTTCTGTTCTTAGTTTTGTTTTTAATGCTATTCTGCCTAGGAAGGAGTTATGGCTAGTATATTTACACTTCTGCCATTAAAGAAATTGACAGATTGGAGAGATGGTTCAGCAGTTATAACACTGTTCTTTGAGAGTGATTGAGTTTAATTCTCAGAAACCACATGGTACTCACAACCATCTATAATAAGATCTGATGCCCTCTTCTAGCATGCAGGCATACATACAGGCAGAACACTATATACATAATAAATAAACCTTTTTTAAGGCTATAGAAAATGCAGAGATGAAGCTAGAAATTTTAATTTTGCCTTTGAGAACTAATAGCTGCAAAAGCAGGGTTGTATCTAGGAAAGATGTGGACAGTAGGTGCTGCCCCCAAACATAGAACAGAGAGGTGGAGGCACCACTGTTCTTGCTGATGAGTTCTGAGGTCAAGTTCAAGGAAGAGAATGGTACTGTGTGTGATCTTACCTCACTAGAGATAATAACACACCTAAGAAAATAAATACATCACATGGAAAGGAGGTTAGAGAAGGAAACTGAGGTAAGGGGTAGCCAAGGCCTGCCCCCAGAGAGAGGTAGCACACTCTCTAGTGGAACCACATGTAAGCAAAGGGCAGAGCCCCAAAGAGGATCTGGCTCCCACTGACAAACCATCCTTCCTTAATCTACCACTTCTCAGGGGGCTTTAAGATCAGAGGCCTGCTGGGGAACCAGGCACAAATGCCAAAAGGCATGTGATGAGGGATGCAGACACTCTGGCTGTACAGTTTAATCCTCATGAGCTTCATCTCATTTCTTGTTTTCCTTTGGGAATGGGTTCCTTCAGTATCATTACTGGAATCCCTGGTTGTTATGGATTAGTTGATATTCTGCAGTGGGGATACACTGAGCCACCAGTCTATGCTACAGTTTGGATATGGTGTGTCTTCACTCAGACTCATGTTGAAATTTTATTTCCAGTGGTGTTGGTATTAGGAGGAGTTATGAATAATCTTAACGGTCAACTTGCCTAGATTTGGAATCACCATGGAAACACATCTGGTGTGTGTCTAGGAAGACGTTTCCAGAAAGGTTTAACTGAAGAGGGAAGACCTACTCTCAACACAGAGGGCACCAGCTCCTGCGTTGGGGTCTAGGACTAAGTACAGGGAAACCAAGATGAGTGACAGCATTCAGCGCCCTCTGCTTACAGGCTCCAGGGTGAGGGGTGGCCGCATGCTCCTGCGGCCAAGCTTCCCCTCTTGTGATGGATAGTACCCACAAACTGGGAGCCCAAACAAATCCTTCTGTTCTTAAGTGTTTACTATGTATTTTCCCAGTCATGAGAAAAGTAATGAATAGCAGGGGTAAGGCCTTTTAGGAGTGATCAGAAGGGGTACTACCCTCATGAGTGTGCGTGTGCAGTCTCATGGGATGTCTCCTGCTCAGGAGACTGTTATAAACGGAAGGTGGCAGCTTTGCTCACTATCTCACCCATGTGCTTTCTCGCATGAGGTAATTTCTTCTTCCCATTCTACTGTGAGTAGAAGCCACATGGAGCCCTCACCAGACACAGCTGCTTGACTTTAGGCTTCCAGCATGTTGAACTAACAGCTCAAACAATCCTTTCTTTTCTGAATTACTGAGTGTCAAGTATCTGGTAAAACAACAAAAGTTTAAGAGGTCTTGGATTTGCTTTTTCGGTGTTGATGTAATACAGATGTATTATAGCTCATATAGATCTGTACTCTCTGTATACAAGGCAGTGCAATATCACAAACCAGGAGTCCTAATACCTATAGAAGGAACCCTGTGTAAGTAGTGTTACATCTTGAGTATGTTTTTCCCTTAGATTCTTAACTAAACACTGGCTAGACGCCTACAGTCAGTACATAATAATTCTAGCTGGCAGAAAATCAGTAAATATATGAGCTATGTGAATTACAGTTTAATTATTTAAAAACAGCTTTAACTTTTCATTTGTGTGTTGTGCTCTACAGAAAACATACACTTTCCATGTCCTCCAAATAGATTAAATTTATACAAGATTTTACTGCCTTTACTTTGGCTAAGCTATATGAAAGAGCAAAATTATAACTTTAAATCAAAAGAGGGTAGGGTAAAGCTAAAGAATTTTACTCAAGAAGTCAGGAAGGAAAACAAATATAAAAATCATTTTAAACAAGCTGGGCAGTGGTGGTGCCTGTCCTGGGAGACAGAAGCAGGCGGATCTCTGAGTTCAAGGCCAGCCTCGCCTACAGAGTAAGTTCCAGGACAGCCAGAGGTACACAGATTGGGGTGGGGGTGGGGGGGACAGATTACAAGTGGAACTTTTATACTAATCTAACTGGCTCACTGTATTCATGGACTATGCCATATGTGCTCTGTTCTTTTACACAGAAAGATGAAATATTATAATCCTGTCAATATAGATTTGTATGCATATCCTGGTATATATGAACTGAGAAAAATGTCTAAAAGATATACAGCAAAATGCTGGCAGATTTCTCTCCAGGTGGCAGGAGTAGAGCCAGCATCTGTTTTCTATACTTTTCTGTAGTTCACTAAATCTTCTGTAATGAATTTAATCATTTGTTTAGAAAAAGAAGCTGTTTAAGATGCCAAATTACTTAATATTTACATTTACTGTAATGATAATCAAATTGCCAGAGACAGAAGAGAAAGAGATTAAGGAAAGACTTCAAGACGGTCCAGGGGGAGCTGGCAATAGCTCAGCAGTTTAGAGCACTTGGGAGAACACGGGTACTATTCCCAGCATCCACATGGCAGTTCACAACCCCAGTTCCAGGGTATCTGATGTCTTCTTCTGGCATCTGTGGGCACACATGTGATGCACATATAGGCAAAACACTCATACAAATAAAATAAATATTAAAAATGTTTTAAAAAATTCCATCTGGAAGATTAAACATTTTACAGAATAGGTAATGACTGATCTTTAAACAACGAAAGAGAAATTCTTACTTTACAAGTGACTTAATACAAAGCTTCATTAGTCAACATATAATTCAAACGAGCACCTGGCTCATAACCACTAATGCTCCCTTCTGTTCCTTCAATAAAATACCTATGGATTTACAACAAAGACACAACCTACACGACCTACCACCCAAACTGTAAGACAGCTGTACAGGACTGGGTTGCAACTGACTGACCCTAAAACAGACAGACAACAAGCAAAAATCTCCCCAGGAGCTCACAGCATAAACTGCTTTTGGAACACCAGCAGCCAAGAAATAAGGTGGGAAGATGCTTCCCCCCCCCCCCCAGCAACACCACAAGTCATGGCCCCAGAGCTGGAAAGACAGAACAAGGAGACAGCACTGTGAGGCAGACGACCGCCACAGCCACCACCGAGAAATCTAGTATCATCACATAATAACATTCCAGCCAAATCAAAGAAGGATTTTAAAAATGAAAGCCAGGACCAATTATTTCATCTTGGGCCCTCGGCTAAAATAATTTCAGGAAATGATTAACAGATTTGAATGACATAATTTAGTACCAAGGTTTGGCAAGGACTCAAGGAAGCAAGTACTCTCATGAACTGGTGGGAACAAATTGGCATATTATTTCTGGCGGGCAATCTGGCTAAATGTGTTGAAATCTTTAAATTGTTTATACTCTTTGACTCACTAAGTCAACGTCTAGGAATTTTTCCTGAAGAAATAATCAGAGATATAAAAAATTACTTTTAATATTCCAAGACCAGAAAGGACATAAACAACAAATAATACACACATGGCAGTAACAGTGGACTAGTGAATATAAAAGTTACTTGATAAATCCTAGCTGGCATTTAAAACAACATTTAAAAGAGTCAATGCTGAGAATATGCTCAGAAAGCATTAAATGCATCAAAAAGGCAATCAATGTATACAGGATGGTTCTAATTTTTATTTTATCCTATGTTCGTGTGGTGCTAGGAATCAAATCTAAAGCCCCAAGGATGCTATGAAAACATCTTCCAACTAGATGTATCCCACCGCTGATATTCTCCATAACTACACCATACCATATGATATAATTCATTATGTTTCCATTAAACTTTGAACTATCTGTACAGAAATCTGAGTGTTTTTACTTTGGAGTCCCCAGGGCCAGTCTGTCTACATTCTAATAGATCTTCGAACTAGAAAGCTGGCTTCACAAGGACAGCTGAACAACTGATTCTCTTCGCTCCATGATTTTAAGGTCTTGAAGAGAAATGTCAACAAATACTAGTTGAGAGCCCTCTCCTTACCTTCGCTAGGAGGCTGGAAATGTGTTTAATTTCACCATTCGCCTTTAGCAATTCTTGTCTGAGCTCGGTGCAAGACAGTTGCAATTGATCTTTCTCAGCTCGAGCCACTTTCAGCATTTCTTGAACCTCGAAGTTCTCTGCCGTCTGCCCCACGGTACTGCTGGCCTCCACGGCCTTTTGCTTATCAGTCTCCAAATGAGCCTTCAAGGACCCATTCTCTATTTTCAAGCCTTCCAAGGTAACCCTACACTCCTCCAAAGTTTTGGCCATCACACTATTATTACATCGTTCGTGCTCTAGGAACCCATTCAGTTTTTCATTTTCCTCCTTCAGGTGCTTGATCATGTCTATAGCTCCTTGGTTTTCTTCCTCAACCTTCCGTAGGCTGCAGGTCAGCTGCTGCTGAATGTTAAGCAGCTTCTCTCTTTCAAAGCGGCTCTTCTCCAGAATATCTGTGCACTTCTGCTCTAGCTCAAGGATTTTTCCTCCTTGGGCACTAGGCTCCTCATTCTTCACTCGTTCTTGTAAAAGGTTGATCAGTTTCTCGTTTTCCTGACTCAGCTGTTCTGCCCTCTCTCGGTGCTGGTGGAAAGAGGTCTCTAAAATGGTCTTCTCATCCACCAGCTTCTCGTTCTCGGCTGTCAGTTCCTGCACCATCTGCTGCTGGTCTGATAACTCCTGCAGAGTAGCCTGCAGCTCTTCAGCAGTGCTGTGCTGATTCTCCTCCATCTTCTGTATCTTCTCAGTCAGAGATGCCAAGGACAACTCGCTCGCATTGTTTGGGGAGCTCCCAATAGGGGAGCACTTGGAGCCCTTAAAAGAGTTGCTTGTGGCTGACAGAGGCCGTGATGGGGTGTCTGCAGTGATATGCTCAAAATCTGAGGCATCTGGTGACAGAGAGGCTTTAGTGACATCACTGCTTGAAGACCCCGATGTCCGCAATGTACTTCCATGTGTGCTTCTTCTATACTCGTCCACTTCACTGGACAACTCATTTCCAACTGGGCTCCCGAAGCTAGACTCTTGGGTTATGGATGTTGGGCAGCTGCTGTCACCAGTGTGACTTGCTGCCCCTTCTGAATTTGGTGACTGCTCAAGGTAAGTCAGTTTCTCCTTCAAGGCCCTGTTTTCTTCCTCTAGGTCAGCAAGTTCTTTCTGAAAGGTCTTGTTCTTCTCCTCCAGCGTTCTTATCAAAGGTTCTGCATCACCTACTGGGGTTGATGTTCCCTCTGCGCTTGGGTCTGATGCATTGGTATCCTCAGTGCTTAGGGCCCACCTTTCTTTACATTTTTTTAGTTCACTTCGAAGCCGGTTGATTTCACTGTCTTTGGTTTTGGCTTCTGCCAGAAGTTCCCGAACCTGGGACTCGAGTACAGACTTCTCTGTGCCTTCATGGTCTTGTTTAGGTTTTGCAGAGGTGGGCCTCAGGTGCTTGGTAGGAGTGGGGGTGCAGGAAGAAGTTGGACTAGAGCCCAACTTCTTTGAGCTGGAGGGACCACGTGGCACAGATCTCTCTCTTGAGATAGTTACTGAGAGTTCCCGTGGAGCTGGGATGCCTGTCCGTTTGGTTGTTGGAACAGCCCCTAGAGACAAAAGATGAAGAAAAGAAAAGCAAGCATTTTAATGATGAACTCAAATGTCTTCAAAACATGGTTATCACCACCCATCCAATTCTTCTCCTCCGGGTAGTTACTCTGTTTTGAGAGGGCTTCTGTACTCTTTCCACTGGCTTGGGTATTAAGGAAAGCAGACTCAGCCTGAGCAATCCAGAACTGTCCTATCCCCACCACAGTTGGTGATTCAAGGCAGAGACACATAGCTCAATTAAGATCTATGGGCACAACCAGGAATTCAAAGCTGCCATCCTAGGTGGGGACTCAGAGCAGAGAACTGATTAACCATCAACAAAGAAGCTTCTTCTTGCAGCAGACGGTAATTAACAAAGAGATCCACACCTGGACAACGTGCAGAGCGTGAGGAACTCTGGAGCACTCAGCCCAAATGGGATGTTTTTACCAAAGCCCTCCCCTTAAGGATAAGGGATCTATGTGGAAGAGGAAATATTTTACGAGCCAGAGGTGGTGGGTGACTCCCAGGAAACAGTACTTCCAGCTCTAACAGGCCTGACAGACATGTGAACTCACACAGACTGACAGCATACATACCACACAGATTCAAATCAGATACAATCCCAGCACTGAGATGAGAGGCAGGCACAAAGTCCCCATCAACCAAGAAACTATTTGCAATTGATATGTGTTGGGAAAGAGCAAATTAGTTTTCATCAGTGCAATGTCACTGGGCTATCAATCAGTCTCCGGGACAGGCCACGTGGCCACGAACTCCATGCTTTTTTTCCATGCACATTTTTTGTCTTATTGATTTTTTTGTTTGTTTGCTTATCTGTTATGATTTCCATTTTTGTTGTTGGATTTTTTTAATGAGGGATCTGGGAGGAGCTAGGGAGAGGAAAACATATGATCAAAATATACTGTATGAAAAAAATTCTTATATAAAAATTTTAAAAAGATCTATAAATATTAGAAAAAAAATTTTTAAGGGATGCAGGGGCAGGCTGGTAAATATCACTAGCCATCAAGAAAAAGGTACATGATGTGGGAATGGTTGGCAACCACTCTGCCATCTTGTGAGGAGGGTAGAACTTTGTCTGCGGTACAGAAAGAAGAAAACCAAATTCTTAATGGCATCATATCAACACTGGAGCTTGGCCTATTGCTGATCTTTCAGTTACAGCAGCTGAGTTACATGTTTCTTGTAAGTCACTTTGAATTCTTAATATAGATACACAGATAATGTTGGAAACTAAGTAAAATACAAGTTTATCTACATTTCCCAATGATATATTTTACCTGAGGGCAACTTTGAGGTAGGAAGAGGGGCTGGGGATATAGCTGAGTTGTAACACATGTGTCTGGTATAGCTGAGGCCCTGTACTTTATCTTCAATGAGGAAGAGCAGGCGGGGGGGGGGGGGGGGGGGGGGGGGGGGGGGGAAGGGAGGAGTCTAAGAAAGAATTAGAAAACAGAACTTCCAGGGAAGGCAGAGGCAGGCTGAATCTGAGTCCAAGGTTACACTAGTCCACAAAGTGAGTTCCAGGACAGCCACGGCAACACAGAGAAACAGCAACGACAAGAAGAAGAAGAAGAAGGATGAGGAGGAAGAGGAAGAGGAAGGGAGGGAGGGAGAGAGGGAAGGAGAGAGGGAGAGACGGGAGGAGGAAGGGAGGGAGGGAGGGAGGAAGGAAGGAAGGAAGGAAGGAAGGAAGGAAGGAAGGAAGGAAGGAAGGAAGGAAGGAAGGAAGGAAGGATAGAAAACAGAATGGGTGTTCTCCTTTATAGCCATAGAGAAACAAAAACAAATGGGATAAGGATGTGGAATAGCTACAAATTTTAAAGAGATTCATAAAACAGGGGAATGAGACAGAACTTAGAATATTATTATGAGAAATGTAAGTTCAATGACTTATTACATTTTAATATATTAGAGAGAATGCCAATAATAACTAGGGGTAAAAACATTAAAGTTCACACAGGGGTCACAGGGAAATGAAGACTCTGGACTTAAACTTAACAATTGCAAACTTCTGGAGTCTGGGCTGACTGTGATAGCCTGGTCTCTAATCAAGAAAGATCCCAGATATGATCCATCTCTCTCTCTCTCTCTGCAGTCTAGGAAGGGGGTGTAGAATGCACCCTTGTCTGGTCACAGTCTAGTGTTAAGAGACTCAGAGTACAGCCTGACCCAGGCTGCCAAAAGAGGGAGTAGTAGCTAGTCTCAACACAGCAATGAAAATGGGCAGCAATAGCAGTCACTGCTAAGTCCTATGTTACTTTACAGAAACCCTGGCTCTTTAACTTTTAAATAACATTGGAGCTAGACAGATAGATGAGCACTTGTTGCTCTTGCAGAGAACCAGGTACAGTTTATCAACACCCACAGGGTGGCTCACAACTATCTGTAACTCCAGTTCCAGGGGATCTGACACCCTCTTCTAGCTTTTGCAGACAGAGCACTAAGTCCTCATGTGATGCACATTCATGAACATAAAATAAACAAATCTAAAAATATTAAATTATGTTCTTCAGACACTAAGTACTCTGACAGACTACTAAAACTTGTATTTATCTAGTTAATTTGCTTACATCACACTAAATTACTCAATAAAGAGAAGGTTTAATTATTCTTATAAAATGAAGATTGCAACCACTCAGCAATAAAATGTTTTTGTAAGACCAATCTTCTGGAATGAAGTCATCTTGGAGAGGGCCATGCTAAAGATGGGAAGGTCACTAATGTTTCAGAGTAACTGTGTCCATTCAACAGGCAAACCTGCAGATCTAGGATTATCACAACAGTGTCTGCCATTCCTCAAACATCACATAAATGAAGCTCCTCTTCCTTCCTTCCCCCATTCTCTTTCCACCTTTAGTCATTTGTTGCTTTTCCTTCCTTTTGCTGCCAAAGTTTGGTCTGTTCTTATAATTATTACTTGTGCCTTGTATAAACCACTCCGAATTTAACAGCAAACCAATGCTTATTTATGAAATATACCCAGTATGTTGTGAAATATAAAATGCAAATATTTGCTACATCTATTCTTTTTTTTCTTTGTAAAATTACATCGCTTTTTTTCCTAAGGCTTTTTGTACCTCTGTATTCTCTCCATTCTATCTAAGGGCCTTCAAATCATATTTAAAATCTCCCTCTTTTTTTCTTTCTGCAACCGACCAACTGGCGAATCCTATCAACAGTTTTAGAAGTGTTCCTAAGCTGTTCCTTTCCTTTTGTTTTGGTCTGAACCTATAGTATTTTATGTACATGTCTGAGAACTCTTTCTTCAGGTTTTCCTAACTCCAGCCTCCCATACCTTTGGGACAAACTAGACAATCAGTTAAGTATCGCATCTGTATTTCTGTCCCAGAATCTGTGTTACTTTTTTGTTTTTTTTTCAGATGGGTCTCACTATGTACCCCTGGCTGGCCTAGAGCTCTCTATGTAGACCAGGGTGGCCCCAAACTCATCAAGATCGACCTGCTTCTGCCTCCCCAATGTTAGGACTAAAGGCATGTGACACCATGCCCGGCCAGAATTCATTTCTTATCCAAGTCTATGCCAACAGCAGACTTTTGTCCCTAATCATTGTATTCGACCTCATTTACTTCTCCTTGACTCTCAACACACCCAGAAAACTCTAGTTGATATCTCCGACATTATACATGGGCAAAGACTTTTCAGTGTGGCTGCTTTAGAGTACCCACCCTCCTGACAGTAGCCCTTCACCAATGGTCAGTAAGTCAGTTCAACAAACTCAACAGCACCCTAGGGTGAACTCTGATGAAACTGAACTTTGATTTATCTTTAAGACCTTATCGGAGGGGACACACATTGCTTAGATCCTCCTCCCCAACTGGGAGTAATTTCTTACATCATATAGGAAATTCGCTTCTTAATGCTATTATGTCTTGTGGTATTCAGAAAGAGGAACAGTAAATAAAATAAAATGGTAGAAGGATGTAATAATGGAAATTGTTTTACTAAAGTGGAATTTAAATATATGAAAACTAAGATGGGAGGATGTTTCCAGAATGGAAAACTAGAAAGTTTACACAAATTTTGAAGGTCTGAGTAAGTGATTTAAGGTACATAAAGGATGAAACTTAGAGATGATGTATATGGGCTTTAAATTTTCAAAGATCAACAATCAGAAGGACTGGCAAAATGTGTATGTCTAGTCTAAGTTTACTTAGAAATGTTTGGTTACTGAAATAATATACAGTAATTCAAAGTACCAGACTGGTGCAACTGATCTTCTAGCTGTTCAATAACCAGACTTGGAGGCTATACTAATGTGGTCAGAGGGACTAACAAGGAGAATAGTTTCTCCTTGCATTCCAAGGTCACTGAGGTCCCAGGGGACTGTGAGCTATCCCCTGAATTGTTCTGTAACTTCAGAGGGAAGTTCTCTTGTTCAGGGAAATCTCTACTACATCCAGCATCGAGTCTACAAAGAGGAGGATCAACACGGAGGAAAAGTTTCCTCATTGTTTTCAAGGGAAGCCACAGTCGGTCGAGCCAAAACTTATCCTCACAGATACAGAACAACTGGTAAAAGAAAGGGTAGAGGAGCCAGAGGTTCCTCTCAAGCCCAAGTGACCCCCGAGGACTAGATCCTCAACTAGCCTTGACAGTCCAAAAAGAAAAATAAATTTTGACCACATTCATGGTCTTAAGCGCTCCGCAGAAAAGAAAAACCAAAGTCTATGAATATTGGTAACAGTCCCCAAATACCAGACATAGGTCTACATGAGATGTTATTTAGACAATTATATTTAACTATTGGCTTCTTGATTAAAAAAAATATATATGTTATTCAGATACAAGACTTCAGAGCTTGGCTCACTGAAGCACCTGTGTATAGCCAAGGGAGAGCCTGGTCCACTATTGTTCATAGTTCATAACCTGGTCCTGGTTCTAGCCTGAGTCTGCCTCTGCTTCCCATCTGCCACTGCCATGTCATAGCTGAAAGTTCCTGCGCTGACCCAGCACCCAGACCACCATGCCTTCCTGACATGAGCCTGTGGGTTACGGTAAACCCTTCTCCTCTGTTCTTTTAGATATCTGGTCAAGGTGACCAGAGAAAACTGGTGCCGCTGCTGTGATAAACCTGACTACTTTGAAGGCTTTTGCAGCTGGTTTGTGGAAGAAACGTGGGAGATTTTGCAGGCTAGTGAGAAGTTCTAGAATCCAGTCAGCGATTAGTGGGTGCTTTTAACGAATGTTTCGATGACCAATATCCAAAGAAATGCAGACTGTAAACTATTTCAGAGGGGAACTTGGACTCTGTCAGGACCTGGGCTAGAAACCATTAGTGTTCCATTCTGGCAAAGAATCTGGCTGCATTCTGCCTGAGTCCTGAAAATTTGAGTAAAACTGAATTCAAAATATATGAACTAATTTGTTTCTTTTGGGGGGGGGATATTTAAAGAGAGCACAGCACTCAGACTGCTGCATAGCTACGGCTCACTGCATTTACCCAGATTTATAGCGAGTAAAAAGTGAAGAGGAAAGGAGGTAACTTTCAGGACAGGGAGGAAACAGACAAATGGGGCACAGTTGTTTAAGACCAAGATCAGTGATATGAAGAAGCTTCTGGCTTTGTGCTGGGACAAAATGGGAGGAGCCGGACCTCACCAACTGAGAGCTCTAGGGCATAATACAGACTTCATTTGAGAGTACCTGCCAAGAGCTTTCAGGGTACCTTGGTGAGAAATGGCTTCCTAGGGAAGTGTTTGGGCAGGTTTAGCTATGAAGGCAAAAGCTTTTGAGGAGCCAGGAAACCAGGCTACATCTTAAATTCTAAGTAGCTTATCATCATCCAAGTGGTGCTGGCTTTGCAGACATGCAAAATACAAGAAAGCAGGGATCGTGAAGGCTTGTAGTGAGATTCCAGAAAGCAGGGTCGAATTCCCTCCGTGCAGTTCCTGAACAGGCTGTGAGTGAAGCTGGGAAAGTGAAGCCTAAGTCCAAAAGTTGCGGAAATTCCAGGATGTTGTAAACATCAGGAATGTGGGCTAGGAGAGAGGCCACATATCCCCCCACATTCCCTACAACAGATTTGAAGAGGTGGGGGCTACCCAAGTCCACTGGAGCCTCAAGGATGCCATCACAAACCCCAGATACAAGACACAAAGCTACAGGTTTGTGGATCTCTGGATCATGTCTTTCCTTGCTGTACCCTGCCCCCAATTCCTTTGTTTTAGAATAGAAATGTTTATTCAGTGCCTTTGTGTGCTGGGCGTAACTTTTTTTTTTTTAAACAGAGGCTCAAAGTTATGAGTTTGCCATTTTGAACCTTTGAACAGTGTCAAAAATGTAAGATTATGGGGATTTCAGAGAATAAATCTAAAGCATTATTGCATTATAAGCCAGCTTGAGCCTATGGGGCCAGAGGTGGAGTGCTATGATTTAAAGGTAAAATGCCTCCCACAGTATCATGTGTTTGAACACTATGTCCCCGCTGATGGAACCTTTAACAGGTGTGGCTCAGCTAGAAGAAATAAGTCACTAAGGACAATCTATGGGTTATATAGTTAGCCCTGGTTTGGCCTGGCCCTTCTTTCTCTCTCCCCCTTTCTCCTTTCCCATTTGCTGTGATAGTTTCGCCAGGTCAAAGTTCAAATGCCAAGGTTAAAACTAATAAATCCTTCCCAAAAGCTGCTTTTTTCATTTATTTATGAAAACAAAACAGTTACACACACACTCACACACACGCACACAAAACTAGTACCGATACCCAGACTCAAGTGTGGAAGACGTGTCTAGACTAGTTCAGGGGTCAGAGTGTTACAGAGGGAGTTTTTTTTTTTTTTTTAATGGAAGATCTAATTGTATGAAGAGTATGAAAAAAAAATAAGATAAAACAAAAATAGTGAAAAACCAAAAAACTTTACTCAACACAGGAACAAATAAAATAGGCAACAAAACTATAACCCATGACTTCACCCTGCAAGAAAGAAGAGTACAGAGTCACAATAATATCAATGCTACATAAACTGCCTAGGCACGGATCATTTGAATATTATGCTTAAAGGTGAAAAAATTTAAAGAACAGACAAGGAAGTTGAGAAGCCAATGACAAGGTAAAGAGAGTTGGCAGGCAGAGAAAATAGTATTAATAGCTACCCTGACCTTACAAATACAGAATCAAAGATACTACATACAGGTGAGACAACTAGAAATAAAGGTGTAAAGCATTAATATGAGTGACAACCAGCTGGGTGGGGTCGGCACACACCTTTAATCCCAGTGCTTAGGAGGAAGAGGCAGGTGGATCTCTTTGAGTTCAAGGCAGCCTGGTCTATAGAGCAAGTTCCAACACAGCCAAGGCTACAAAGCCAGGGCTACACAGAGAGACTCTGTTGGGGAGTGGGGATGAGGGGTGGGGGAAGGTGGTGGTGACAACCAAAAAGAAAAAAAAAAGACTAAAAACAGTGACATTATGACACTCTGAGAAGGTACAAAGTTAAGAGTTAAATTTTCATCTATCATAATAAGAAAAAAACCCATAAATTTGAAACTTTAACAATAGCAATGTCAAGAGAAGACAAGCCACAGTCAGGGAGATAATCTTTGCAAATGCCAGCTGATAAAGGATGCTATTAACAGTATAGAAAGAACTCTTAAAGCTCAGTAATGAGAAAATGGCCTGCTTAAAAATGCACAGAAGTTCTGTGTCGATACGTCACCAAACAAGATACACAGCGGGAAAACAGGCGTCTGAAAAGCTCCACAGAACACCATTAAGGGTTGCAGGTCACAACAGTGAAAGCTGGGCATGGGTGTTCACACCTATAGTCTCAGCTACTGGGGCACTGACCCAGGATGCCTGCCAAGGGTTTGAAGATAGCCTGGACTACATGTGAAACCTTGCCCTATGAAAACAAAAACCCCAAGCAATAGTGTGATACCATCATATACAAATTACAATGGCTAAAACCTCAATCAGTGAAAACACCAAATGCTGATGAGGACATATATCTTACTTTCTTGTTGTGACAAAAATACACTGATTCAAAGCAACCTTAGGGTAAAAGGGCTTATTCTGCTCACAACTCTAGGTTACAGTCTATCCTTGTGGGGAAGCTGAGGAAGGAACTTAGGACAGCTGGTCATATTCACAGTCCAGAACAGCAAGAATGGATGCACGTGTGCCTATCTGTGTTCAGTACCCCTCTGTACTTCTACTCAACCCCTGAGAATGTGGAATATTCCTTTACACTGTGTGAATATATGTCCCTGTGACTGGTTTAAAAAAGAAGCACTGGCCAATAGCTGGCCAAGATAAGGTTAGGTGGAAGAATCAGACAAAGACACTAGGAAGAAGAAGGCCAGAGGCAGAGAAGTTGCCACCCAGACACGGAGAGGAAACAGAGGTAACACTACATAGCAGAACGTAGATTATATAAAGGGGTTAATTAAAGTCGTAAGAATTAGCTAGTGACAAGCCTGAGCTATTGGCCTAGCATTTATAATTTATATTAAGTCTCTGTGTCAGTTATTTGGTAACTGGCGGGTGGGAAAGAAGAGTCTGCCTACATGAGAATACAGCAGCCCACTTTTAGGCTGCAACATAATCAAAACAATGCCCTCAAAACATGCTCACCTGAGCTGGCTAATCCCTCAGTAAGACTCTCAGGTGATTCTAGACTGTGCCAGTTTACAAAAGTAGCCATCAGTGTGCAAACAACAGCAACTCTCATTGTTAGTGGGAACCTAATGTTACAGTGAAGGTCACTTCAGTGGTTTCTTACAAACTATACTAAACTAAACAATATTTACATTACATGGCCCTGGTTTAACAAAAAATACATACACTCCTGGTTTAACAAAAAATGTTAAATCCATCCAAAAACTCACACATAGATATTTTTAGTAGCTTACTCATAATGACCAAAAGTGGAAAGCAACCAAAATATCCCTCCTTGGGTGAATGTATACTATTATATAATGCTTACAAAAAGAGTCATTGGGCTGTGTTGGTCAGCTATCTGTCACTATAACAAATCCCTAAGATAATCAACTTATTAAAATAAGTGCTTTATGGTTTAGCTTTTGAGGTTTCAGTCTATGAGAAGTTAGCCCCATTGGTTTTGGCTTATGGCAGCCTGTAACCATAATCTCAGACAAAACCGTTCATCTGGCCAGGAAACAAGTGAGAAGGGTGAGAGAGCAGGGCCCACAATCTCTTTCGAGGGCACACCCCACCACCTGAGGGCCTCCCATTAGGCCCTGCCTTTACAGTTTCCACTGCCTTTCTACAAAGCTAGGGGCTGGGCCTTTAATGTGGGATTTTAGGGGACATGTATCCAAACATGAAGCGCAAGTCAAGAAAAAGCATGGGTGAACTGGTAAGGACACATCATTGAGTAAAAGGTGCCAATCTGGTAAGGCTGCATCCTGTACAGCTGCCATATTTAACATCCCAGAAAACACAAAACTAAGACAGCAAGAAACAAACAAACAGAAGCCCTACTGTCAGTAGAGCTTAGGAGGAGGAACATAGAGGCAAAGCACAGAAAATGATCTGCACGGTTCTAAAGTGATGGATACGTGTTATTTTACATTTGTCCAAGAACATATACCACCAAGGTCAAAATCCAGTGTAAACTATGCAAGGTACCAACACTGGTCCACTAACATAAGCATGCCAGTCTGCTGAGGGGTGTTGATAATGGGAGGCTGTATACACATAGCAGGAGGTGTTGTGTTTAAAACTGATCTAGAAAATAAAATGTATTTATTTATTGTATTTATTTTATTCATGTGTTTATTGGGAGTGCACATGCCACAGCAAAAGTGTGGAGGTGAAAAGTCAAATTTTAGGAGCTGGCTCTCTCCTTCAGCTGAGACTTACAAGGGTTGTGTGTTCCAGGGAGCAAACTTGGGTCATCAGGTTTGGTGGCTAGGGTGCTTCCCAGAGCCATCTCTCTGTGTATGTATTTTAAATGGCAGCAATAAACATACTCTAATAGTTGCCTCTGAAGAGGACAAAACATGAAAAATCCAGGCAGCTTTGGTCTGGGTTCTCAACAGCTTCTGTCCTTCTTCATTCTAACCTGTGCATACGGCACCTGTACAATCAAATTAAGAAAAAGCAATGTGAACACTGTAAATCCAGCGTGGAGGTAGGCAATCAACAATCGTTGGTTTTACAGGTGGACTGAGCCTTTGGACTTAGAAAGACAATTCAGTGGACGCGCTGCTATAAGGAACTATGTTATTACCCTGCAACCCCACCCTAACTTTGTAAGAAGGGCTTTTCCAGGGCTGGGCTGCCTTTCAGGAGTCTTGGTATGAGGCTTTCTAGAAATACATGTTCTCCAACTAAAGTCAGTAGAAACCACTTTGAAAATCAAACAGAAGGGAACGCATGAGAGTTTTACATTCATCCAAAAGAGCAGAATTACTTGCTCACTTTGTTAAAAGCAAAAACAGTAGCTTCAATGTTTAGAAATGTTTTTGTAAGATGATAACTGAATCTTTTTTATAAATGCAAAATTAATCCCACTCATTCCACTTACACAGCAATTTGGGTTAGCATTTAAAACCCTTGTAAATCTACATGCTCCTCTTTCCCAAATGCTCACTCTACACCATGGCCACTATGCACAGCACTCCAGAAAGGGGAGGGGGTACAGCTTCTGAACAAAAGACCCCTAACACTCAGAAGGGGGCCCCAGCCTGAAGAGGACACAGTGACTGCTCTGTGCTGGGTTACAGTAAGACACAGGACGACACAAAGCAGCAGTGTGTGAGGAAAGATAATGCTATGGTCTGACCACTCACAGGGAGCCCACACACTGGCTGCTCTTACTCATCTCCAGAAGCCAAAATGCAAAATGGCTCTGGAAAAGCAGCTTCCAATGTGTGAAAGTCTGAGAAGTGCAGAGGTGCCTAGCCTCAGAATTCACTCTGCAAGGGTCAGCCTCTCCTGAGCACTGTGTAAGATCCTCATTGACTGACTCCAAAGCTTGGCACCTCTGAACAGAAATCCCTCAGCATTGTGTAAAGATAAAGCACATGGTCTCCAGGCAGCAAACACCAAGAATAAGGAGCTATGTGTTTGGGGGTGGGGGTACTTTCATGAATGAAAAGATCTGCTTCTCCACATGCAGCCCTGCTTTAAGGAGAGATGGGAAAAGCCTGACCCCCAGTTTTGTGATGATCCACGCAAGTCAGAGCTAACTAGTATAGATCACAATGGAGTTCTACACCTGGCACGCAGTAGCTATGTATGTCAAGATCATCATGAACTACATCCCCTGTCCAGAGCTCTGGCTTTCAAAGCATTTTCACACACACACTTACTTGAAGTTCATAAAATTCAACTGACAGAAGGGATTCTGTCTTGCTTAGGTTTGTTTTTGTTTTGTGGCAAGATCTTGTTAAGTTGTTCAGGCTGGCCCTGAAACTTTTAGGTCCATATGATCTCCTGCCTCAGCTCTCCCAGCAACTGTGATTACAGACATGTACTACCAGGTCTCATAATATTAAAAAAGCAGTATTAGCATCATCTTAAAGATGATAAAACTGGGGTCTGAGAGGCTTCACCATTTTCCCAAGGGTCCCACAGTAAGTCTTCTGATAGGAAAATATAAAATCATGTTAAGTTCAGAACTGGAAGAAATGGCCCCATCTTTCATACAGAGTAGTATCGATGCATCTAACTTCTGCTATTTACTGAACCTTCATGCTCCAGTCACCACTGAGTACTCTGAGTGAAAGAGAACCTAGGCCCAGGCTTGTCCAGCTCACAGTTGGACAATCCCTCTTTATCTGAAGCTGAAATCTGTCCTCCTTATCAGGTACACACTGGTTCCAGTTCTGAAAGAATCTGGAACCACAAAGAATAAACTGACTGCCTCTTCCACATGATCTCTGGGTTTATGGGGGTAGTTTTGTTTCCTGTTCATTTTCTATTCTTCAATCAAACCAAGCATTCCTAATTCTCCATGCAAGGCCTCACAGGACCCAAAATTAGTTCACCGAATTGCCTAGAGATTTTTTTTTGATTTGCTAAAATCCCTCCAAAACTACCCAGAACCATGAAATGCTTCTGATATAGGCTTTTTGAGCTAGAAATCTTTTATAAGAGAAAACATAACTCAAGCTTGCAATAATACAAGAGAAGATTTATTTAGCACAACTGAAAGTCTAGCATCAGGACAACTTGAGTCTGCTCAATAGGGGCTCTTGGGGTCGGTTTTCTCAATCTCTTGCTCTCTCCTTCCTCCCTCAGTCACCTTTATCAGGACACTGCCTATCCTCACATGGCAGAGTGCGGTTCCAGCAGCACTAAGTTTCACACATCATAGCCCAGCAAATCATCCGAACAAAGGTGTCTTCTCTGGGACCTGAGACATCCTTTCAACAATTAACACTGAGGCCAATATTTCAGTGTTACAACTGAAAGGAGTTGTCTAAGAATTTCCACCCTGGGAAGAAAGTGAGGTAGAGGCTAGCAAATCAAACAAGTATTCGAATGAGGTCTGACCAAGGCTAAGTCAGTTCTCTGCTACAGTACACTAACAGTAATACAGCAGACAGGAAATGGAACGTTGCTGTATTGCCTCTAATCTCCCTTCAGCAATGGGACCATTGGTGGGTGACTGAAGTCATAGATACTGAACCCTATTTATGCTCTCCCCATATACATACAATCCTATAAATTTAATTTACAAATTATGCCTACTAAGAGATTAACAATAATAAAATAAAACAAACTATGACAATATACTGTAATAAAAGTTATGAGTGAATGTGGTTTCTTTTTCAAAATCTTGTCCTATACTCTTCCTTCCCCTGACGACTTGCGATAAGACAATGCCTATATTATTAGATAAAGGGAGGTGAAGAATGTGGATACTGTAACAGCACTAGGCTGTTAGGTAAGGATTATTTCAACACCCTCATAAGTCTACAACTGATCTGACAACCAAGATGTAGACTAAGTGACTAACGGGAGGATAGGTTACACAGCATGGCTAAGGGAATGGTTAACATCCAGGCAGGGCAGAGTAAGATAATGGGAAATTTCATGGTAAGCAACTAAAACTTAGGGTTTATTTCTGTGATTTTCAAGAGTATCTGGGAACAAGGTTGACTATAAATAGTGGACTAAAAGCATGGAAAGCAAAATCAGGCATAAGGGGGAAGGGTGGGGAGCCACTGTACACTAAGAAAGGACTTCAGGCTTCAGTAGATACTATTAAGCAAGAAATGAAAAGGGAAATTAGATAAACTATTTGGCATATAACAAAATAATTAAAAGATATTGTTGAATAGGGGGATGGAGGGATACTAACTTTTAAAACTATTAGAACTGTGATTAGGCCAGCACTTCTGGGTGCAATGAACAGCTGGGGCTGTCTATGAAGGGTCTTCCAGCATGAGTGAGTGGTCTCACTCACCATGACTTCATTGCTAAATCTACAAGTCTCATCTATCACTACTGTTTGCAAACAAGTGTCCATAAATCCACAGCTTAACAGAACTACCTTGTGTTCTCATGATTTTAATTTGGGGAGAGCCTGGCTAAGTAATTCTTGGTTAGATGCTCATGTGACTTCAGTCTGAAGTTGACTGGCCTATGGTCATCTGAAATTGTGGCTGGACTGGACATCCTGCCTATCTCACCAACGTGGATGGTATCATATCGAGCTTAGCTGGGTTGTCACGGTGACCTCTCCAGTATGGTTGCCTACCAGGAACTAAATTCATTACAGAAATGTCTCCGAACTCCTGCAAACAAGTAGATGCATGCATGACCTTTCACAGCTAGTCTCAGCAGCCACGCTTACCACTTCTGCCCTCTCTGTCCGGCTCAGACAGTCCTAGGCCTGCACAGACTCCAGATGCACACCCTCCGTGGAAGAAGTGGTGAGGTCACACTCCAGAAAAGCATGTGGGGTGGAAGACAGGGTAATAGCTGTCTCTGGACAGTAATCTGTCATACTTCAGTGGACATTTATTGTGCCTCTATTTCCCAGAATGATGTGTGAATCACTGAACACCCAGACATGGAAGCAGACGTGAGCTTTATCAATAGCTGGCTAGTTTCAAAGATGCAGTAAGAGCTGCCATTAAGTTTCCTCCTGGTAAATACAGGATCAGCAGTGCTCTGTATTCTACAGCTAGCTGGGCTCTCTCTTCACTCCAGTGCCAAGGAGGCAAAGGAATGACGGAGAAACATTTTGTGTGTCACTGTAGTCTTGAGAACCAGGTTCTTTTCCTAAATCTGTCTCCCAGCAGGCCATATGGAAAAATGATAGCACATTAAACCTGTATGTCTCAGAGTCCTGTCTGCATTATTTCAGCTCTTCTGGGACCACAAGCAGCTCTAATACTTTTAACCCTATATTGTATAATATCTAGTTAAACGTATACCTATCTCTTTGGATTTGTAAGCTGGATTTTTCCTCCTTCATTTTCCAGTGCTTTGCAGTTGCCACTAGTGCCCAGATGTACATACTTACTTCAAAAGCCTGAAATGCTCCAAACCCAAAGTGGGTTAAAGATTAAGAAACTTTATTTGGAAGAAGTATATTTGTTTGTTCTGGGTCTAATGTAGCCCGGGCTGGCCTTCCAACTCATTCACTGTATAACCCAGGCTGGTCTTTAACTCCTAATCCTCTTGCCTTAGCCTCCTGAGTATTGGGATTACAGACATGCACCACCACACTCAGATAACGTTAACTTATGGATTTCCAATTTTGAAATCAGAAACACTATTTTGCATTTTGAAAAAGGTATAGTCCGGCTGGAGAGATGGTTCAGAGGTAAAGAGCATTGGCAACTCTTCCAGGTCCTAAGTTCAATTTCCAGCAACCACATGGTGGCTCACAACAATCTGTAATGAGATCTGGCGTCCTCTTATGGCAAGCAGACATACATGCAGGCAGAACTCTATATACATAATAAATCTTAGAAAAAAAGAGAAAGAGGGAGGGAAGAAGAAAAGGTATATTTAATCAGAACAGGGGGAAAGAGCATTTATATTTTTATGTATTTATTTTGCCTTAGCTTACAAGCTCTTACTCTCAAAATGAATTTCTTTTTTCATTCATAATTTAAGCAAAATAAAGAAAGGAATTTGTTGCTTTTGTTTCATTTGTTTTTGCTTTTCAAAAACTGTCCTGGAATTCATTCTGTATACCAGTCTTGCCTCAAACTCACAGAGATCTGCCTGCCTCTGCCTCCCCAGTGCTGAGATTAAAGGTGTGTCCCACCACCACTACCCAGCTCTTTTACTTTCTTCAAAAATAATGTTAAATAGTTGTGATAAGGGCTAGTAAGATGACTCCACAGGTAAGGACTCTTGCCACCAAATGTGACAACCCAAGCTTGATCCCTGGAACCCACATAGTGGAAGCAAAGAGCCAACTCCCACAGGTTGTCTTCTGATTTCTGTATGTGCAGTGTGGCATGCACATATGCAAGCATGCATGCACACACATACAAACACAGACACACACAAAATAAATAAGTGTAAAATTAAATCAATATATGACTATACTATAGGTTTTCTATTTTCTTAGAAATAATTTTCTGAATTTGTATTTTAAAAGAACTGCCATTTCCTACAGTTTTCCAAGTGAATTATTATAGACTTAATTTATTTTTCCACACTCATTGAGTCTTAGTATTTTTCTTTTAATTGGGGATAATTTTCAGTATCTAGCTTTTCAACCAATAGTATTTGGTTTTACTTCTCTATCCTTTTGTTTCTATTCCATTCTTTAAGTTTTTAAATATTATAAATTTCCTTTTGCTTCTTTGTTTTATAACTGATTCATATATACTGCCTTTCTTATAGTAATAAATGCATCTGTAATTAAGCATTTTATCACAGTTTTGGTTCCCTTCTTAAGATTTTGCTGCAAACTCTTCAATTTATTACAAGGAAATATTTAACTACTATTTTGACTTCCTTTTGGTACACAGATTATTTAAGAGAGTCTCTTAATTCTAGGCTGGGCATGAAGGCACACACTTTTAATTCAAGTGCTCTAAAGGCAGGCAAAGCTCTATGAGTTTGAGGCCAGACTGGTGAACATAGTGAGTTCCAAGACAGCCCAAGCTACATAGTGAGATGCTGTATCAAAAAGTACAAAAACAAAATAAAAAAGCAAAAAAGAAATAGTGTCTCTTACTTCCCGGGTACTTTTTGCATAATATTTTTTGTTACTAATTTCATTGGAGTTAGATGAGAATATAAATCATAATTTTATGTTTTACTTTTGTTTTCTGTGACAAAGTACATGCTTCAATTCTATAAATAACCCCTAGATCTAAAAAAAAAAGGTATACCCTTTGTACTATAAAAATATTGAGTATATTATTTATACTGTCTATATCTTGGGGTTATAAATACAAAGAGTGTCTTTAAATAGAGAGCAAAGAAAGGTTTTATCCTAAAAAATGTTTGCTACAAAATGTAGGAATGTCACTACTTTCAGGCAAGGCATGCTTTTTCCAGTTAATATAGTTTCTCTTATCCTTGCTGTCTTCAACATATTCATGCTACCAACCAGCTCCTGCGTGCATCCAATTCACAATCAGTGTACCTGACTGTCAACTAGCAGAGATGTGTAATGAACATTTCCTAGTACAGTATGTTTTTGAACAAATTCTCTTTTCTCTGAACTTTGGGGTATTTTTTTCTTTTCTTTTTTTTGGGTGCATAAAGGTTTATGACAAACATTTTGGGGTTGTATCAGTATATGTTATATTTAATGTCTCTATTTGTTCTGTGCAATGCTTCTGTTCTTGAATTCGGCTTCTTCTGGTGAAATGCTGCTGATTTTGACTTAATAGGTGGAATTAGCTTAAGAATATTTATAACAGTATTAATATTTTTGGCTTATTTCTCCCACTTTATTAACTCGGTTCAGCTTTTTCCTCTCTTCATTTTGCTGTTTGGTATGTTTCTTTCTGGCTTGTTCATTATCATAGTCAATCCCTGGTATTTTGGAAATACAGTTTAAAAGTGTTCCTTATCTCAACAATAGAAATGTTTCAGACTTTATTGCTTTTTGGATTTTGAAATATTTGCAAAGACTTTACAGGTTGAGCATCCCAAATTTGAAAAGCTAAACCTCAAAATGCCCTGAGAAGAGCCCAGTCTTAAATTTTTGATTTTCAGGTTGGAATGCTATGTAGAAGTTTGCCACTACTAACAGTCATAGTCAAACCGTTTTTGTTGTTGTTTTATTTTGTCTTTTGAGACAGGGTTTCTCTGTTTAACAGCCCTCGCTGCCCTGGAATATATAACCAAACCTTTATCAACATCCCCAGTCACATCAACAACAAAAATGAGAATTTTTAGAGAAATTTTACATTCCAAGGCCTGGCATGTTCTCACCCTCAGCCAATAGTGAGACAGTTCAAGGTTAGCCAGGCTTTTTCCTGGGTTTTCCTGCTAGGCCCATCGTTCTCAAGAATCTACACTTTGTACCACATCTGCATTTTTCAGCCACATATATTTTTATATGTGAATATAAAATATAATTTGCATAGCTTATTCAGTATTTCCTGCTGCAAAACTCACTGCTCACCAAGGTATCTGACATTCCTCATTTTTCTCTATTTCACATTTCTATTCTAACCCAATGGCCAATATCTAGTTTGATGTTTAATTATTTCTTCAAACAGGATAAATAGTTTATGTCTAAAAAGATCTCTTTTGGCCTTAATTCACTGACTAGAATCTTGTCAGGAGTATCTGATGTCTGACATCTGATATCTAGTGAACCTTTTCCTTCCCATGAACCTTTTTTATACCTCATAAGCCTTGGCTGAAGGCAGATTCCATCTCCCATTATAAGATGAACCTGCTGTCTCCTTGCTCAGTAACCCCTGGCAGCCAAGAAGGCCCCTTTATTTTCACCTAGCTCTAGGAACCGAGGCTACAAGCAAGGACAACTGTAGGAAATGTTCACTAGCAGCAATGGTGGTTGCAATACATCAAAATCCTGGTGCGCAGAGGACCAAGTCACTGGGAATTTCAGTGCCAGTTACAGGCGGTACATGCTGTACCATCTACGATCCTGAAGCAGTGAGTCCTCTGCCTGGGTCAATTCTGCATGAATGCCCAGCACTGCAGCACTGTTCCTGGCTGCCTGGTCTTACCCATGCAAGCTAGTAGCTTACCAGTAGCTCTTTGGGCCCCTGGACAAATCCCTTTTCTCAAAGGAATTATCCTATCACTCAAAATCCTTTTTCTCCCTGAATGAAGCACAACTTCTGTGACCTACGGGAATGCAAGCAAAGATGAAAATTCCAATGCTATTTCTCCTCCAAATTCACCTGCCTTCCCCCTTAAAATGAAACATACTGTCTCTTTGCTAATATGCCTTTGGTCTGTGGTATCCTAATAAATCCTCACACAGAGGAAGACTTAGAAGTTCCCGTTCTAGAGGCTTGGTATATATACAAATTGGTTCTTGGTCCCTTCTCCTGGATGTGGGGATATAGGGATGTAAGGAAATATTTCTGTCTGGTGTTAGATCTCTGAAAATAAAAAAGGAGATGTACTCCTAACCCAAGAAAATATTTAAACAAATAAGCACATTTTCTACATTCGTATTATATAAAATAGAAACCCATTAGAATCTAACAATAGAAAGATTACATTATGGTAATAATATTATAGACTAGATTGTTAAGAATATTTGGGAGTATTTTCAAGAAGAAATGTTATGATACCCTGTTGCAATTTAAAAACTGAATTTGAATATATAGTACATATATGTTTATACTACAATTTACTTATTTTTATGCCTAATGAGTATTTTACCCAAATGTGCCAAACTCCCTGGAACTGGCATTATGGACAGTTATGAGCTGTCATATGGATGCTGGGAAACTGAACCACAGTCTTCTGCAAGAACAATAAATGCTCTTAACCACCAAGCCATCTTTCCAGTCCCCAGTATGGTTTAATTATGTGAAAGTATGTATGCATTTATATATATCTGTATATACACATAAAATGGAAATACACACAAACATTAATAGTCATTATTGCTGGGTGGAAGGATTATAAGGAATTTTATTTTTCCTGGTACATTTCTTTAGTTTCTTCATTTTCTAATAGAAAATGAGCATGTACTACTTATGTCATTAGACAAAAACATTGAAAACCACTCAAGTCATTTCACTGGTCTACCCCTCTTCACAGTATTGATTTTAAATCTGTTATCTTCCTGTTCAACCTATAAATTTCCTTGTCTTCCACTCCCCCTCATTATACCCTATGTCCTGACAACATCAGAGATCTAACTACTCCAGCAAGAAATGGTAACACATGCCTATAATCCCATCATTCAGGAGGCTTGTGAGTTTGAGTCTAGCCTAGGGTACAGAGTGACATTCTGTCTCAAAAACCTGCGACTTAATTCCTCAAAATTTCTAGATTCTTTTACAATTTTACTTCTTGGTAAGTGTTGTTTCCTCCCACTCTCTAGCAAACACCTTTCTGTTCTTCAGCGCTTGGTTCCCAGTCTTCAGCTCCTATGGAACTTCCCCCAAAGCCACAGGAAGAAAGACTGCTTGATTCTAGGTTCCCTCCTCTTTGGTTAGGACACTTCTGTGGAGGGACCACTCTGCGCTTTAGTCAATCTTCCAATGATCCTCCCTGTGCTACAATGATTCTCTGAGGAGTTCTATTACTTACTCTCTCATGCCTACATCACCTTACATGACCAAGGAATTCTGCAGATGTGGTTGAGGAACTTGAGATACCAAGACTACACTGGATTGTCTGGTATGTTCAATGTAACTGCACAGGTCTTTTTATAGCAATACAAGAGTAACAGAGACAGCAAAGAGATGTGACAAGACCAGAGACTGGAGTGTAAAATGGAAGTAACAAATGTATGTTCAAAGCCACTAACTATGATAGTTTGTCAGAGAGTAACTGAAACTTAAATACATTCCCTTACTGTATCAATAGTACCTTACAACAGCCAAGAAAGACACATGGAAGCAGCAGTAGAGCTAACATCTGGCGAGAGATGAAGTGTCCACATCAAGGAAAATGACTGCAATGATGACGGAAACCCAGGGAGAGCAGAGACAAGAGAAAGAAGAGAGTGCTGGAACATATTTCCAACTGCAACATTTGCTGTTAATTTCCTTAAATATTTGTTGAGAATCTACTAACTTACATTGTTCCAGGAACTCGTATAAGGAAATACTATTACCCAATTTTACAGAGGGGAGAAATAAAGCAAGAAATTATGTCCTAGCCCAAGACCCCTCAGCTACTAAGGAAGGAAGCCAGGATAATAATCCAAGAACATTAGCAACAATCCAGAAACATGCTCTTAACTAGTAAGAAGAAAGTGCGGATATACTGGAGGAGTTGCAGGAACTTGACCATAGATATAAGAAAGTGAATGTAGTCATTTTTTAGGATTTATTTTATGTGTATGAGTTTTTGCCTGCGTGTGTATAAGTGTACCATGTGCATTCCGTGTCTATTGGGGCCAGAAGATAACACTGGAACACCTAGAACTGGAGTCATAGACAACTGTAAGCCCAATGTAGGTGCTGGGAACCCAACCCAAGTCCTCCACAAATGCAGCCAGTGCTCTACATCACTGAGTTATCGCTCCAAGACCCTTGAGCGTAGTTTTTAAAAGACTGAATTTATCAAATTAATGCTCTTGTGTTCAGTGAGGCTGTCTTCCAAGTTGCACAATTCATCCCTGAATTCAAATCCCGAGATGTGATACAGAAGGAAAGCTCAAGGCTTATCATGCCATGAAATCTCTCCCTCTATACAGACAGCTCACACCTCTGCCCCAAATCACTGGCCTGCAGAAGCCTGCAGTACACAGCCTGCAGCAGGGCCTGAGCCTGGTAGAGTTAGAGGAAGTCCCCGCAGCAGTAAAACTTGTATTCATGAATAGCCTCTGATCAGGAGGGCTGCTGGGAGGAGGGCGACATAAAGCAGGCAACAGCACTTCATTTCATGATGCAAAACAGTTAAGTCTCAAAAATACTCAGCTGTCTGGGGTACAGTCTTTGGGAAAGTTTCCTACATATTTGTACCAAGATTTGAAAGGGAGAAAAAGCAGTAGGAGAAAAAGCTCAAGGTGAAGAAAGTGCTATACTTTAAAGGGATCACAAATGGTACCAGACAAAAGTAATCATAGCAAATGGCTGAGTTCCAAACACTGTGCTGACTTAGAACAAATGTTTTCTAAGAGGATAAGGTATATTGAGGGTACCAGAACCAGGAACCATGGCATGCCTGGGTCCTGTTCAGGGGCCTCAGACCAAATGTGTTAGGCCTATGGTGAGTGAACAGAGAAGCACTCTCTCCATGACTTAGCCTCTCCAAGGCTAAACAGAAGAACTGGGGGTGGGGGAGCAACATAGTTGAGAGGCCACTGACCTCCACTTAGCCCTCTGTAAAGCAAGCCAAGACCTGGCCTCCCCACCCTGCCATCTGCACAAAAGAGGTGAGAGAAAGGCCTGGCCAGACAAAGTCCAAGGAAACAGGTCCCAGCAAGGTCTACAGCAAAGAGTGAAAGAGAATGAGTAAGGCCCAGGCCTGACCTCCTGAGTCAGTCATTCAGGCCATGTGTAGGTAAGACCTGTGGTCAGCCATAGAACCAACTTCCTGAAAGCAAACATTCATAAAAAAGAAAGTACTAGAAAAACAAAATAATTTGTTTTAAGGCTAGCAGAATTCATAAAGAAAATGAAGAGAACAACTGCTAGAAAAAGCAAATTCTCCCTAAACTTTCCTAATTTTTACAACTAGATGATGGGACAGAGGGGTGTGAACACCTGGACTATGTGTGGGACACTGTGAAAAACTGTCTTGGCTTGAGTTCTTTTGGGACAAGGTGGCTAAGTATCCCATTTCAGCATCACCTGCTCTTCCTTCACCAATGTATATATACATACATACACACACACACACAATTCCCATAGTCAGAAATCTGAATTCCAAGACCTATTTCCCTAGACAGCAGATAGGACCATCAAATATAACATTATATATTCACTTAAATTTTTTATTTTCTTTAAGCCTCACCTTTGGTGGCTGGAGAGATGGCTCAAAAGCTAAAAGCACTTATTGACCTTGAAAAAGATCTGGGCTTGATTCCTAGCCACACACAGGCTCACAACCATCCACAACTCTACTTTCAGGGGATCTGATGCGCTCATCTGACCCCTGTGGGCTTCAGGCATACACAGTGTTCACAGCACACACGCAAGCAAAGCACTTATATACATACAATAAAATAAATGAATCATTTTTTAAAAGCCCATCTTTAATTAAAATTTAATTCCTGTATTAACTTTATTTATTTATTGTGGTCCTAGGGATCGAATCTAGAATGTAAATATGCTACCTATGTGTTCAACCACTGAGCGCCTAGCACTTATTTTAGGTTTTAAATCAGAAGTCAAAAATCCAACTGTGACCTGCAGGGTGGCTCAGGAGGAAAAACACTTGCCAGGTACTCTACCCTGTTCATTTACCTGAAGAGCATTTCCCCATTCTTGGGTATAATCCTTACAATCACAGTTGGGTCCCCAGAACTCACAATGAAAGAAAAACCTGCTCCCAAAAGTTGTCCCCTGACTGTTACATGGCAGGCACATGTGCAAGAACACATAATACATACATATACATACACAATCACACACACCTCCCCTCCTCTCACACACGCAGACACATACACAAATAATATTTTTTTTAAATCAACTGAGTACAGAAGCAGATAGGCAAATAACTGTAAAAGGCCAAGCAAAGAGCCAAGGGAATGGTAGGAGCTGTGACACACAGAGACCTCAGGCCCAATAAAAGATCTCATTAGAAAAAGTAAAGAACTTCTGGAAGACAGCAGGCTATGCCAATTTGTGTTCTCTGGGTTACCCTTTTACAAAAACACAATGAGCATACATATCATTCTGCACTCCTCCTTGTTCATTTATCTGTAGAGCATTTCACTATTTTGGGGTTTAATCCTGAGAATCACAGTTTAAAATGGCAGTCTACATATTAACAGTGAATCAAATGGCAATCATTACTTCACCATTCTTTTATGTTTAGACATCCAGAATACCATGCAATGACCTGAATGTTTGTGCTTCTATCAGATAAGTCCATGCTGAATGTCTCCCATGGTCATTGTGAGCCTAGATTAATTTCTCTGAATTTAGTTTCCCAGCACTTCTCATAGACACAATTAGCTTTATAAATAAAACTGACCAGAGTGCTGTTAAGATAATATAATCATCTTAACATTGTGCAAATATTTTAAAATCTTAAAAGAAACCTCTTTGGAAAACACAGTCGGAGCTGACCGTTGCACCTAAATATGAAATAAAACAGAAACCTTTAGGTCAACCAACAGACTGCATTCTTTTCATTCCAGGGCAAAGGCTAGACTTGCTTTTTAGTTATTGTTTCCCTTTTGTTCCCCAGACTCATGGAGCCTTATTTGGAAGTTTCCCTTTCTGGCCTGCAATTGTCAGAGGGTCACGATGGAGAGACAGCAGTAAGTACGACGTAGGAGATACAGCAGTAAGTACAACGTAAAAGTTCAAAACGCTTTATAATCTGGATTTCCCAAAACGTGAAGACAATCATACACCTCTAAAAATCGGAAGGGTCTTTATGACACAAGTGTAGCTCAAATCCTTGTTTTATCAATGTTAAAACCCATCGAGCTGAAGGGAGCCGAAAGGGAGCTGAGAGTGTCTGAGACCAGGGTTTTGTCTATTCATTCAACCTATTGCCTAGAGAAAACAGTTCTGTTTATTCAGTTGAATCCGTTTCTTATCCTGCTTCACCAGAAGTCTCCCCAGTATTCACTCCTTCAGGCTAACCCACATTCCATTCTTCAAACGCGGAACTCTGACTCTTGCAGCCTTGAGCAGTGGTGAGGAGACTAAATTTCCTCCAGGGACCATGAAAGCAACTGCACTGTTAAAACTTCCTGTGGACTCAAGTCAAAGCACTCACTGGGTTCTCCCTCCTCCTCATCTGCTCACAGCCTCTCCCCAAGCCCTCCCTACCCATCCCAGCACCTGGCTGCCTTTTTTAAAACAAACAAACAAAAACAAAAACAAAACAAAACAAAAAAACAGGGTATCACTATGTAGTCTTGACTGTCTTGGAACTCCCTATGTAGACCAAGCTGGCCTCAAACTCACAGAAATCCACCTGCCTCCACCTCCCAATTGCTGATATTAAAGGTTTCTGCCTTTACACCTGGCTATCTAGTTGTAGGGGCTGGAAGAGATGGCTTCCAAAGGACCCAGGTTCAATTCCCAGTAACCACATGGCAACTCACAACTGTCTGTAACTCTAGTTCCAGGGGACCTCACAGGTGCTTGTTGTAATTAAGTGTCTCTAAGTCAGTGGTTCTCAACCTTCCTATTGCTGGAACCCTTTAACACAGTTCCTCACGTTGTGGGGACCCCAACCATAAAATTATTTCATTGTGACTTCATAACTGTAACTTTTCTACTGTTATGGATCAAAATGCAAATATCTGATATGCAGGATATCTGATATGTTATGCCCATGGAGGTTGTGACCCACTGATTGAGAACCACACTGTTCTAAACCATGGGATTGCTATCTTGGGAAATTCAGTTGCATCCCCTTGCAAAAGGTTTATCCCAGATGGCCTTGTCATGCTTACTTCTACTCATTAAGGAGCAGAGAGGGTCACTAGACCCTCACCTGTGTACCCAGCTGTCCCCACTACCTGTTGTATGTAACTCCGCCTTAATTGCACTTGGGGAGGGGCTAACGCATAGAGACTGAGGAAGATGGAAAGATGGAGAGAGGGCTTCCACCTATGTGGCTGCAGGAGAAAGGAGCTTTTTCAGCTGTGGCCTGTTGTGGGGAGGAATATCCAGACCCCCCGTAAGTAACCCCGCACCTTTGTTTTGTTAGCTCCTCTGACCTGTGGCAGACTCATGCTTCGGTTTGTCATTGGGACCTTAGTTTTACAAGAAGGAATAGACTTTGCTTGTTTCCCTGGGGAAGGAATTTTAAGAACATGCTAGGTAAGCACTCTACCACCGAGTTCCACCCCAGCTCTATATACTTTTTTATAAAAAAGAGAAAAACCAACAGGTATATACATAGTCTGGCAGGTTTAGTTATAGTTTCCAGGCACCAGGAGGCAATCAGAAGCAGGTGAGAAGTAAGAAAGGACCAGAATGCTGACAAACAAGGCAGGCTGACTCCAGCTATCAGGAGGCTCTCAGAGCATCACAAAGCAAGACCAATGGGAGAACATCAATAAATACAACATAAAGGGGATAAGAAAACAGTTAATGGAAAAGGTATCTTGCTGGGTGGTGGTGGTGCAAGCCTTTAATCCCAGCACTTGGGAAGTAGAGGCAGGCAGATCACTTTATGTTCAAGGCCAGTCTGGTCTACAGAGTTAATCCCAGGACAGTCAAGGCTGTTACACAGTGAAACCCTGTCTCAAAAAAAGAAAGAAAGAAAGAAAGAAAGAAAGAAAGAAAGAAAGAAAGAAAAAGAGACCTTGCAATACTTTAAGGACAATATATACAGAAACTGGCTAGTACAAAGTTCGGGATACGGCAATTATACAGACAGGAGATGTGACAATGAATATTCCATGCACCCAACCAGACAGCTATGGCCTTCCTACAACTCTGGTTCCAAAGGCCTCTTCTGGCCTCTGCAGGACACCTGCACACATGGTGCACATACACACATGCAGGCACATATACATATAAAATAAAACAAAGCAATTCAAACCAAAGCATAAAGCACAAGAACAGAATGCCCCAGGAAATTAACATGTCATGGAAGTTGTGAGGGGCACACACACACAATCACAATCACACAATCGCAATACCAACCTATAAGCACACAGAGATATGTACCTTTCCCACACAATTTGTTTACTGACAAAGAGACTTTCATTTACTAGCCTGAGGTCCATTGTGTAAGCATATAATTCCATGTAACTTTGGCACCCTGTTCTGTTTTCAGACTGAAGGAAATCAATAGATAATTTTCTAATACTTTTATAACCACTGTAAATGGTCTCTTTGTTTTATCTGTTTTGAGATCAGAAGGTTAAACTGCTGATAATTTGACCTCCAAGATTTTTTTCCCCAATTTGGTTGTTAATGTTAGGGAGAAACACAAGACCCACTAGAGAAGAGAGATGGGTTTTCTGGCATATAACCACTGTATTATATGCAAGATATGTATTATATCAAGAGGATTTTCAAGAGCTTTGGAGGTCATGCGCACTAGCTCTTTACTCACTATAGTTTTGGGTCAAATCCGTGACTTTACTTCTCCAGGTTTATCCTAAGCCCTAACTGTTAACATTTATCCACAATACAGTTACATTTGGGACAATACGATGTAAATAAGGGGAGGATCGAGGAAACAGGACTAATTGTTCTGGGCATGAAGGTACATGCTCATAATCCCAGCACTCAGGAGGCTGAGGCAGTAGGTTTGCCAAGAGTTTAAGGTCAGCTTGGTCTACAAAGCAAAAACAGGTTACCAGGGATACAGAACAAGACCCTGTCTATAACAAACTCACACCCATTGTTTTAAAGTAAGAGGATTAAAAAGGAAAGTGAGCAGAGGAAGATACTAACAAAAGAGCATCTATAACCCACATGAGTTACCAAAACCCAGGGAAGCAGGGGTCCTCTGACAAGGATAAGAGAGGCAGTGGACAGGTTATTATCTGTGCTGAAATAAAGAAAACCTACTATGCACAAGCTTTTCTGAAAATCATAATATTAAATCATTCTTTAAAATCTAATTTTAAACATTTGGCCAATCACATTAAACCTTATCATACACCTACCTTCTTTGCCTTAGAATTCAAATTTTCCCTAGGAATATGAGGGAGAGTTGCCATCAGTTCAGTAGAGCTTTACCCAGAGGACTATGCAGAGAATTAAGACACAATTGGGCAGCTGGCATCCATGGGCGTAGATGTTGACGGTGAATGTAGGAAGAAGATGGCATTAGGAGGTAGGAGGCTAACAAGAGGCTGAGCTAGCTGCAGCATGTCCTGGAAGAAGCACTCTCATGGAAGCCGTCACAAGGTTTCGTACAGCCTCGCACGTGTTTTCACAGGCACCAGCAGTACGCATAAGCCACTCTGTCCTCAGTATAGCCATAGGAAATTTTTCTTAAAGTAAAACAATTTGGGGCTGAAGAATTGGTTGAGAGCACTTGTTGCTCTTACAGGGGACCCAGGTTTGATTCCCAGCACCCACATGCTGTATCACCAATGTCTGTAAGTTCCAGGGGATCCAAATGCCCCCTTCTGATCTCCAAGGACACCAGGACACACATGGTACTCATATTTATATGTATTTATACGTGGAGGCAAAATATTCGGACACATAAAAGAATAAATTTCAAAGAGTTAAATAATTCAGAGGACTATAAATATCCACACAAAAATTCTAAAAGCCAAAATCCCAACCCTTCTTTGAGTCAGACTGTGTATTAGTTACCTTTCTGTCACTGTAATAGAGTAACATGAACAAAAGCAACTCAAGGAAAAAAGGACTGATTTTAGCTTACGGCTCCGGGGAAATAGTCTCCATACGAACAGGAAAGGCACATTAGCTCACTTCCTTTTATATCTCATCTGTTCCTAACAACAGATACAGATCTGACGGTCACTCCACGCTTTCTGTTAATTACCAAGTACGAAATAATTGACACACACATCAAATCATTACTACCCCCTTTGAAAGACAACATCCTTACAGAATGTCACACTACTTTTTAGCATAGAAAAGTTCACCTTCCTCACAAGTGAAAAATCTATCAAACCATCTGGGCTCAGGGTATTCTGAAATCATTTTCTGGTATCTTTCAAGATCCCATGTGTGTACAAATATTTAATTTCTTTTCTCTTCCTCCATCTCCTTCCCATCTCCCTTCTCTCATAAGGATTAAATCCAGGGCCTCACATACGCTACTCACAGATTTTCTCATTGAGCTATACTCCCAGGCCTGTTTCTTTATAAATTGATTTCATTAAATTTTGTTTCTCTGGAAAATGTTATCAAAATCTATTTTTACTTTTTATTTTATCCTAAACAAAACCCTCCAACATCCCTTATAACACGAATTCTGTGTGTGTGTGTGTGTGTGTGTGTGTGTGTGTGTGTGTGTGTATGCACACATGTTTAGACAAGAGGTCAAAATGACCTTGTTTTTCAAAATGAGATCTCCACTCTGGGACAATGCTTGCCACCACCTTTTTTGAGACAGGGTCCCTCAGAGTTTGTGGATTTGGCTGGACTGGCTGACCAGTGGGCCCCAGAGCCCTTTCTGTATAATCTTCCCTGATGCTGGGTCTGCAGGTGCATGCTGCTCTGCCCAGCTTTGTGTGGGGGTGCTGGGGATCTAAAGTCAGGTTCTCAAGCTTACATAGTAAACACTTTACTGACTGTGTCCCACCCCCCATGTATTACATTTAACTTGGGGGTATTTTTTTCTGGATGAATCTAAGTGTAGCTTTATCTACTTTACTGTTTTAACAAAAACTCACTTCAGCATTCTTCCACTTCAGTAGTTTTCTCTTCTGTTCTCTCATATTTATCCGACAAACACTAAGTGTCATCCATGTGCTACATGCTAAGGACAGGGAAAAGTAGAAAAGACAGTCTTTTTTCTGTTGTCAAGCCTGGCTTGCAACTCCTGAACTAAGTAGTCCTCCCGCTGGCTAGGACACAGGTTCTGCAGTACCAATCCTGCTCCACTGGTTGTTTCCGAATGTTCTAGTACTGACTTCATTCCTTTTCCTTTTTTTCATACTTGATAATAAAACTTTTCAGAAGAACGGCTATGCTTATTGTTTGTAACTTCATCAGTACTTCAAATTCTTTCCTAAATGGTCAGTAAGAGCCGTTTTAAACTCCAAGTAAGTAAAAAATTTCCAAATAATTTTTAAGATTTCAACTTTTATTATTTATAGTTTTATGGCATTATGATCACAGAGTGACCAGTAAAAATTCTCTAAAAGATTCTAATGATGCTTTCTGTCTTTAGAACGGGTCAACATTTTAACCATTCTATGAACATCCTGGAAAAATAGTTTGTGTATGATACATGGTTAAATTCTTCCAATGTTTTGTCAGCTAGTGTACTAGTTTAGGATTATGATTTTACCATTGTAAAAGGTCTACCCTCTCATTTGAGAAACTTTGAATCCTGTGTCTTTAACTGGCTGTTTTTATTATTTAAGTCAGATGAAGTCAAGAGAGAACCATAGTTAAAGCAAAAATCACATTTGCTATATTATCAAGAAAGATACTCCAAGACACCGAAAACATACAAAAAGTCAGCATTCTGTCAAGTCAAAGATCTTTGGAGTTAAATGGGGAAATATCTAGACAGTGTAACTGCAGAAGAAGTACAGATTAATCAAGTGTCATGCTGATTTGAATGTGTGGGAAGACCAGCATAGGCAGGGAATAGTGGCACAAGTCTTTAATCCCAGCACTTGTGAGGCAGAAGTCATAGATCTCTGTGAGTTTAAGGTCAGCCTGATCTACAGAGCAAGTCCAGGCTAACCAGAGCTACACAATAGAGAGACCTTTTCTCAAAATAAATAAAATAATGACCAGAATTAAGTAAACTATAACTTGAATCTAGACAGAGAAGCATCATAACCACCTCCTTGTTTAAGTTCTGATGTCTATACTATGAAGTGCTTTATAAAATATGAATTTAAGTAGGGTAGTGGTGGTATATGCCTTTAATCCCAGCACTTGGGAGGCAGAGGCAGGCGGATCTCTGAGTTCAAGGCTAGCTACACAGAGCTATCCTGTTTCTTGCAAAAAACAAAAGGCAAAAAAAAAAGAAAGGAGAGAGAGAGAGAGAGAGAGAGAGAGAGAGAGAGAGAGAGAGAGA